>NC_044568.1:11664578-11902078 GCF_007565055.1 Rhinopithecus roxellana
ATGAATTTTCTCTGCTGCCCTTATGCATTTTTGTCTGTGGTTGAGTATCCCCCTTAGGAAAAGGCAGAAAACTCGTCATTCCAAAAGAGTGTGTACTGTACTGGGTATTCTTTCAGGCCAATGATGTCAGAATAACAATTTTTTTTTTTTTGGTGTGGGGGTGGGCATGGGCTGCGGGACCTGGAGGTTAGTCTGCTGTGAAGACCAGGGCTTCACGCAAGCTGATATGAAACGCCTTGCTGTGTCGTCGTTACTGTTATTTTGAACCCGTCCTTCACTGGCCTCATAGCCTTCTTTTGGCTCATAAAGGGACATTCCAGGCAGGGCCAACTTATCCACTGGGCACAGGAGGCAGGATGTCTTAGGGACTACCATACTTCAAGGGGCCCACTAGAATGTTACAGTTTTAATTTCTTTTATTTTTATTATTATTATTTTTTGAGACAAAGTATGGCTCTTGTACCCTAGGCTGGAGTGCAATGGCGCCATCTCGGCTCACTGCAACCTCTGTCTCCCGGCTTCAAGCAATTCTCCTGCCTCAGCCTCCTGAGTAGCTGGGATTACAGGCGCCCGCCACCATGCCTGGCTAATTTTTGTATTTTTAGTAGAGACGGGATTTCACCACGTTGGCCAGGCTGGTCTCGAACTCCTGACCTCAGGTGATCCGCCCACCTCAGCTTCCCAAAGTGTTGGGATTACAGGTGTAAGCCACTGCACCCGGCTTAATTTCTTTTAAAAGTCAAAATAAAATAACTATAATAAAAATAAATCTAGCCTGCATTATAGTCACCTTTATGCCAATGCACTTATAAAATATAATTTTTCATATATTTTTTACGGAGAATAGGGCCCAGGAAAACAAAACTGCTATGGCCCATTAAAGTTCTAGTAGGGTTTTGATTCTGGGCTAAGGTGTAGTCCTCTATGGAAGTGAGAAAAAGTGGGGTTTGAGTGAGCAGCCCTCACAACAAAATATTTTATCCTCAGTTTTTATAGGAAAGAGGGGACTTTATTCAACCAATGCCTGATGATCAAAACCTATAATTACATTTGGGTTAAAAATTCTTAAGTACCTATGAGTTTGTGGAAACTGTAGAAAAGCTTAGCACTGAATTAATCAGACTATCGGTCTCCCATTAGACTAGAAATCTTCTTTTTAAATTGGAAGTGCATTCTCCCAACCTCTCTCTCTCTCCCTTTGAATCCACCAACTCTTCTATAATTTAATTGGACAAATCTTAACTGTGATTTTTTTCCCCTCCCAAAGAGGTGGCACGTTGCGGCCAAAGCTTGTTAATTAAGTTCTTTAAATGCCCCCAGCTGTGCAATAAGTTTTCAAAGCAACACAACTGCAAATTTATTTATTTATTTTTTAACATTTGGTGGCTAGTTTTCAATCATGTATTATTCCCCCCTCCTTTTTTTTTCAGGATGAGAAAAACAGGAATAATCTCTAGGAGAATTCCCATGCATTGTGGAATCTTGGACAGACAGTCAAACTGGAGGTGCCATTAAGTGGTGTCTAATTGGAGCCGGTTGAAGGAGGGGAGTCACAAGGGACGATTCTTTGGGCTCACAGGCAGCTTGGGCATGCACATGCTTGTGAAGAAATAATTCAGAGAAGAACCCAAGAAAGCGAGCTCCCTACTAGGGCCTGAGGGCAGGGCTTCTTCCTACAGGCAGGTGGGGCTTTGGGGACAGTGGATGAGCCAGGTTCTTCAGAGAGAGCCCAGCAGACAGGATGGATACACAAGGTGCTTCCAGTGTCCCCTTGCCCCTAAATGTAGCCCATGTTCCTTGTCTTTACCACCTCAGCATAACTGCTAAAGAGATGGGATTGAAATGGAAGGAAAAATGGAGACGTGAATTTGCAGTTATCTTCACCCTCTGCAAAGCACCATCTGTGATGCTACGTCTTAGATGCTACATTGAAAATGCTACAAAGGATCATTTTATTTAGGATCAATTTTAAAAGTTACAATGATGTCATTAATTTATATTTCGGTTTTCCATATTTCAATTCTCTTTTCAAGCACCTTATCATTCCCCTTGAAATGGAGTGTGGACATGTGTTTTGCGCAGGCCAGTGGCATATCTGTGAACGTGATACGTGTCAAGCAGCAGTTTTAAAGAGACAATGAGCAATTTGCCACATTCTGTAATCCTCAGCAGACATGGTTCTGTTGATATGTGGACTTCTCTATCCTGGGTCCATGTGTTTTCACCATGCACAGAACTTCCCAGCAGGGTCTACCTCTAGAGCTATGCTGGACATGCAGCCTGAAGAAACAATAACCTTTTCCAAGTTAGACCAATGAGCTTTGAAGGTTGTTTGTTACTGCGGGGTAATTGTAGCCTGACTGATATAATTACTTAGAGTCCGTACTCAAAGGTGACTTGGGGGCCCGATAAGGCCTACAGAAATGTCTTGTTTGGCCTACCACGTGTTTTCTAAAAAAACAAAACAACAACAGCAAAAAAACCCAAACCAAAACAAAAAAAACAACCACACAAAAAAACTGGTTGCACACATAAAAATCTGGCAACACCAGACTTGCACTCTTCCTGCGTAGCCCCAGTCACCTGGAGCTCAGGGTAGCAGCCTCCAGCACTCTCCTCTGACACTAGGAGGCTGTTCACATGATCTGTAGGCCAAGATCTTTCCACAGCTGGAGAACTGGAGTGTGGGGCGTCTCTTCTCTTCGCTTCTCCTGGATGTCACGGAAAAGCCAATGGCCAGGATTCTTTGGCCTCATTTCCTAAGGAGTGCTGCACGAGGTACTCATTGAAGTAACTAATTGTAGGTGCAAGTAGGGGCTGCGGATCTGAGATCTGGGTTTCTTGCACTCTGTTTACACATCTATGATATGGCAGTGTCCACGGGTGGGACATAGCTTTGAGGGAGTTACAACCATTGGAATGGTCCCTTGCCAATTTCACACTTATCACACTCAGTCACGGCAAAGAGAAGACACTACTGACACTTGTAAGCGCGGTGCACTAACGACCGACCTCCCCTCCCGGCCCCCTCCTCGCTCTCCTTCAAATACCCTCTACCTTTTTCCCTGTGTGCATAGAAAGACTTGTAGCTGTTTATCTCTAAGCATGCTTTCTCCTGTATCTCTTACATCCTCACCATCTTCTCCCCATGATTCAAGATCTATTTGTTGCTTTGCTCTCATCCTTATGACATCAAAAAAAGCACCTTCCTGGGTTTCATTGCCTGCTAGTCCCCAGAACCTCAGATGGAACAGTAAGTCAGAGGGAAGTCATATATACTTGTCAAAACCTGAGTTAAAAATAAGTCACTGAGGCTGGGCGCAGTGGATCATGCCTGTAATCCCAGCACTTTGGGAGGCCAAAGCGGGTCTATCACCTGAGGCCAGGAGTTCAAGATCAGCCTGGTCAACATGGTGAAACCCCATCTTTACTAAAAGTACAAAAATTAGCCAGGCATGGTGGTGGGCACCTGTAGTCCCAGCTACTCGGGAGGCTGAGACAGGAGAATTGCTTGAATCTGGGAGGTAAAGGTTGCAGTAAGCCGAGATCGAGCCATTGCACTCCAGCCTGGGTGACAGAATGAGACTCCGTCTCAAAAAAAAAAAAAAAAAAAAAGAAAAGTCACTGAAACTTGGATGGAGCTGGACATTATTATTCTAAGTGAAGTAACTCAGGAATGAAAAACTAAGTATCTTATGTTCTCACTTCTAAGTGAGAGTTAAGCTATGGGGACACAAAGGCATGAGTGGTATAATAAATTCTGGGGACACGGGGGAAGGTTGGGAGCAGGGTGAGGGATAAAAGACTATACACTGGGTACAGTATGTACTGCTCGGGTGATGGGTGCAAAATCTCAGAAATCACTACTAAAAAACGTATCCATGTAACAAAAACCCACTTGTATGCCCCAAAACTATTGAAATTAGAAATACTTTTCTTTTTTTTTTTTTTTTTTTGAGAAGGAGTCTCACTCTGTCGCCCAGCCTGGAGTGCAGTGGTGGGATCTCAGCTCACTGCAACCTCCGCCTCCCAGGTTCAGGTAATTCTCCTGTCTCAGCCTCCTGAGCAGCTGGGATTACAGGCATGTCACCATGCCCAACTAATTTTTGTATTTTTGTTAGAGATGGAGTTTCATCATCTTGGCTAGGCTGGTCTCGAACTCCTGACCTTAAGCAATCCATTTGCCTCTGCCTCCCAAAGTGCTGGGATTAAAGTCGTGAGTCACTGCACCCAACCAATAATATTTTAAAAAAGAAAAAAAATTGCAAAGGAAAATAAAGTTCAAACTTTACATAATTAAAAAAAATTTTTTTTAAGTGGCTGAGACAGTCTATCCACCATCGGATGAGGCCACAGAAAACGTGACCCGAGCTGCCCCACGCCCCGCACCTGGCTGCTAATATCTTTCCTGCCTTCGTTTTACTCCCTGGGCAGCTTTCTCTCCTTTCTGAGTGCTGCCGGCACAAAGGGTCTTCCTCTCTCAGCATCCTCATCCGTTTCCAAGATGTGGCACAAGCTTTGAGCAAAATCGTAAAACAGAATAAGATTTTCTTCTCCAAAGTCCCTAGCTGGGCCATCTCCTTGGCCTCACTATGATGCTCCTTACCCATGGTTCCTGAGTTTTCTTCTTCTCGATACCCCAGCTGACACTAAAGCTTGCTCTCAGTATAAATTTATCTCATTTAGGCAAATTGTGTCCACGTATGACCTCTCTCAGAGCTGCTGGCCTTTTAAGTCCTCCTAAAGTTTCCATCCCTGTTAAAGCTTATTTACCATTACACTCAGGACACAGACTTATTTTCACAGCAGAGCTCCTTTCCAGGAACTGGAAGTGACACCTGGTTAGTGGAAGCTGGTTTCACCTTTGGAGAATGGCATCCTTATTTTCTGGGATGCTGGCTCCCTTTCATCTCCCTGGGACGGCCCCCTTCCCCCACAACCCAAGCATGCCTGCTCCTGAGCTCTGGACCTGGTCCTGCTTTTGAGCTGATTCTCTGTCTCTTCCCTTTGGCTGTCTCCTTTCAAGCCATCTTGCAAACTGATACACAGATACATAGAACTATCTTGCAAACTGCCCCGCTGAGCAATTCCAGGACTGACTCCCTATGACTGGCAGCCTGGGAGAGTGGTTAAGAGCACAGGCTCTGAGGCCAAAGTGCAGAGTTTGTATCCTGGCTCTGCTGCTTCTTAACTGCGTGACCTTGGGCAAGGGACTTAAGCTCCAGGTGTCTGTTTTTTTCACTTGTAAAATGGGGAGGGATAATAGCAGTACAGGCCTCTGAGTTAATACCTGTAAAACACTTTAAACACTACCTGGCATCTTCGGGGAGCTCAGAAAACATTGGCTACTAATTTAGCTCGGCCTAAATAAGAGCTCAGGGTCTCTGCTCCCTTTGTCACTTTTGCCCCTTTTCTCGAGCCAATTTCCTAGATTTCTTGCAGAGTCTCCCTCTGACTGCATTCTGGTCATCCTGGGAAGTCTCCTCTCTGACTTTGGGTTTCCCCTGAGCCACAGTCACTTTGCATGGCTTTTCCTCCCAATCTCCTCACCCTTGCAATATAGCCCTCCTCAGGTTGGCAACCTCTTCTCTTCACCTCTGCCTCCCCAACATGCCTTGCAAATAGCTCTGCTGACGACAGCTGCTCAAGAAAGAGTTTCTTTAGCTTCATAATGGTGGCTCTTGCTCTGTCCTAGGAAGGAGGTGGTTTTAGAACCCTTCTACCTCCAAGACCCTATTAGTACAGGCTTCTGCTGCTTCATATTTATTTGGCACTCTTTCATTTGGTCTCCCGCCCAAATAATAATAAGAAGTGAGCCATGAGTTGGGGTTATCTACCATCTTGCAAGGCTGGTCAGTCACTTTTTGGTTTAGAGAACCACCAGAATAGGCCAGGCACGGTGGCTCACGCCTATAATTCCAGCACTTTGGGAGGCCAAGACAGCCGGATCATTTGAGGTCAGGAGCTGGAGACCAGCCTGGCCAACATGGTGAAACCCCATCTCTATCCGAAATACAAAAATTAGCTGGGTGTGGTGTTGTGCACCTATAATCCCAGCTGCTTGGGAAGCTGAGGCAGGAGAATCACTTGAACCTGGGAGGTGGAGGTTGCAGTGAGCAGAGATCGCACCACTGCACTCCAGCTTGGGCAACAGAGTGAGACTCTGTTTCAAAAGAAAAAAAGAAAAAGAGAACAACTAGAATTAAGCCTATACCAGCCTGCTGGAGGTGAGAGCTTCATTCTGCAAATGTTGAAATGTACATCTTCGTACCCTAAATCCCAGTCTCCAGCTACCCAGAAAAGTCCTCGGCTGTGGGTTGTTTATTATTTTTTTTTAACTGTCATTAAGCCACATGCATTCCTGCTTATGTAATCATCCGAGAACTATATAGTTAGCCTGGGAACTGCCACCAACATGCTGCTTGTACTTATTAGCTTTATAACTGATGACCAGGCCTCAGGATAATGACAGCTTTGCTGGCCCACAGTCACTCAATTTAATGTAACTGATTTCTCAAGAAACAAATGCATCTGCTAACTTTGTCTACGTGAGTCAGTGGTATGGAGGCAGAGATCGGCTGAATTATAGGATTAAAAGAACCAAGCAAGGTCTAAACATTCCGTTCTGGGCCTCTTGGGTCATAGGTCAAACCTTGATCCTGGAAAGTAGAATTTGATCTGCACAATGCTTTTCAAAAAATTAGATTTGAACACTTTTAAGAAACTCGTATATCCTCTAGTTTGCTACAATCTCCACTGTTTGACATTTGGTCTGCTTCATTCATTTATGTTGGCCTGCCTGGTCCCTGAAGCCATTGGGTTTACAGCTAAAAAGCTGAATGCTTCCTCTAAAAATATGAAAACTAATTACAGAGACACAGAACCTGGAGTTTAGATCTGAAAGGGAAAAGAGAGTGTAATTAAAAAAAAAAAATTGTCATCCTGAATTTCCAAGTGGAGTCTGTGAGGCCAAGTTATATGAAACCATCTGTGACCCATGAGTATCTGTTGACATGGTCTTTGTCACCTTGTTTTCTCAAAAGAGATAACTTCTCTGGAATTTTTTTTTTTTTTTCTTTTTGAGACAGAGTCTCGCTCTGTTGCCCAGGCCTGGAGTGCAATGGTGCGGTCTTGGCTCACTGCAACCTCTGCCTCTAGCCTGGCTAGGCTAGTCTCAAACTCCTGACGTCAGGTGATCTGCCCACCTCAGAATTCTTTTGAGAAGCAGAAAAGGTATAGAACTATAATAATCATGGTAGCATCATTTATTAAGAATGCCAGATCCTGATACACAGAACTCACGTGCCAGCTGTCATCTGCCATGGCCTCAGCCTTGTCCCTGGCCAAACCTGAAGAACTTCTTCTTCATCTGGAAGGGCTCACTCCCACCAAAGCATTGTAGCATTGTAGATTTTACTGAAGATCTTGGAATGGAGACAGAAAAAGGGACTGATGTCATAGTGGACCCAGTCTTTCTCTTAGGAATCTTCCCCAGATGTATATTCTCCTCCTAGTATCACTCCTCTGCCCACTACTGACCAGGTGTCTCCCCTGAGCCTTCTTTATGTCAGCCTCTCCAACCCCAGACTTCCATGTGCCTTCCCTGGGCTTTTCTGTCCTCTTTTCTTATGTTGAGTGACACAGCTTCTATCTCTTTCAATCCAGTTTCTGTCTCTTTCTGCCACTTAATACTATCTTCAAGTGTGAGGATGGAAATTTTGCTTGTGCTCAGCAAGTAAAAAAATTCTTCAGTTCTCAGGACCTTTCTCTATAAATATGACAATGGATGATTATAAATAATAGCAACAAAACAGTTTTGTTCCTCTAAACACACATGGTCTCTAATCCTCACTACAGATTTACAGTGGGATAGGTATTTTTTCTACCTCATAGAATAAAAAAAAGAACAGAGATCAGGGAGGTCAAGTCACTTGCCCTGGGTCACACAGCTTGTAAGTGCTGCAGATAGAACTTACTCAGGCCTGACCTAAACTCTTTCTTTGCCATGTGGGGGAATTGGACGGCAGGTAGTAGTAGGACTGAGTTAATTGATCTGCTGGCATCAATTCTAGATGATTCTTCCCTTTAATCTCTATTGGGATCTAATAACTCAGAGATGGTAATTTTGGTTAAACACTCTCTTTTTTTTTTGTTGTTGTTTTTTTTTTGAGACAGTCTTGCTCTGTCACCCAGGCTAGAGTGCACAGTGCAGTGGCATGATCTCAGCCCAGTGCAACCTCTGCCTCCCAGGCTCAAGCGATTCACCTGCCTCAGCCTCCCAAATAGCAGGGATTACAGGTGCCCGCCACTGCGCCCAGCTAATTTTTGTATTTGTAGTAGAGACAGGGTTTCACCATCTTGGCCAGGATGGTCTCTAACTCCTGACCTCTTGATCCACCCGCCTCAGCCTCCCAAAGTGCTGGGATTATTAGCGTGAGCCACTGTGCCCAGCCCTGTTAACACCCTCTTTTTAAAGAGAATTCATCTTCAGGATGTTTTTCGATACTTAGAATGAAACTCCTAATGAGGATACTTCTCCAACTTTTCTTTCTCCTTCTCATCTGAGCCTTATTATAATTCAAGTCTATACCTTGCTTCTGACAGTGGTCTCTTTTCTTTACTTCTTTAATTAGTACTGTCATTTTTAATCCACTGGAAAGAAGAATGGGAGATTGAATATCCCAACAGACATGCTATTCTGAAACTCCAATGGTGACAAATTTAAAAACTCATAATAAAGATTTGTTTTCCTATGCTATCCTATTAGCTCAGAGTAGAGAGACTTACGAATCTTTTCCTCTTTTGGGGGCTAATTCAGAGCCATTTGTGGTTATCACGCATAAGATGTTTTAAAACCGAGTTGTCAGGTTGTTAAATGTCTTTGCCATGGAGTGTTCCAGTAATTCAATCCCTCTGAGTTGCTCTGGGTATCTTAAATGTTTTGATTGCAAATACAGGAGGGAAACTGCTGTCCTGAAGTCTCCCCTTAAATCTTCTTATGGATTAATTTGCTGTGTGGCCTGAAATAGGTCAAAAGGTTTTGGCTCAGGAGTAGAATTCTAGAAATAATCACCCTATAGACACTCTAAATCAATCATAATTAATGCACTTGCCCAGTCCTGTCAGCTGATTGCTGCTAGAGGGTGAAATAAAGAGACCCTTTCTAATACAATTTGAAAAGAGATCAAATCTGTCATTTCATCTAATAATTGAGCCAAATGAGAAAAGAGAAGGGTCAAAGTTCACTGGATGACCTTATGTAAACCCAATAATGCATAATTCATTTCCTTTTTATGGAATTTATAAGCTTCTGTAAATGGACAGGACAGAATCATCTGCCCTCCCTGGCTTCTCCCAAACTCTCCTTGCTTCTCCTAAAATGCCTTGTAGAGCTGCCCAAACTTTTCAGTGGCATATTCTGGCTGCATCATCCCCAAACCTTCAATACGGGCCGGCGTTTAATTCATTCTTCCAAGCGTGTGAAGTTAATAACTGAATAAATCACTGGCAGCTCTCTCTGAATGATATAAAACCTGTAATTTATTTATTGAGTGTTACAAATACAGTTACAACATGTTTTCATGCAAAATGCTTTCCCTCTTTTTAATATTATCCAGAGAAAGAATCTGGGTTTTGAGTTCTGGAAACGGAGTTTGGAAGACAGCATGTTTGTGGATTGTCCGTTCTTTCCTGGTGTAGCAATGTTAGGAAACTGGGTCTCTTCCCAGCTTTGGCACCATTTGGAATGAGGCGAGGGGGGACAGAAGGAAAGTGTGTTTCAGGAAACCTTCTAGCCACTGCTGGGGCTCCCCCAAGCATCTGTACTCAAGTTTACCAAAGCTCTGAACTGCGTGTAAACAAAACTCTTCTTTTAAATGCACCCAGTCAGAGTTCTTGTCTCAAGACTTCTTGATAGGCCGGGTGAAGAGGCTCATGCCTGTAATCCCAACACTTTGGGAGGCCGAGGCATGCGATCACTTAAGGTCAGGAGTTTGAGACCCGCCTGGCCAACATGGTGAAACCCCCACCTCTACTAAAAACACAAAAAATTAGTCGGGTGTGGTGGCGTGCACCTATAATCCCAGCTACTTGCCAGGCTGAGACGGGGGAATCATTAGAACCCGGCAGGCAGAGGTTGCAGTAAGCCCAGATTACGCCGCTGCACTCTGGCCTGGGAGACAGAGCAAGATGCCGTCTCAACACAAACAAACAAACAAAACAACAACAAAAACTTGATAGCAGCCAGCCAATTACTTTTTTAAAAAAACAAAACAAAAAAAGTTCATTTCATCAGATGGCACCATTAAAGTAGCTATGCATTTGATTTTTGTGTGTGATGTATGAAGAGATCATATACTTCTCTCTAATGAAGTCAGCCCAAGATGGCTTCAAAACTTCTAGCCGCTATTGCATGTTCTTTTCACAGTTACCACATTGGACTGTTTAACTGAAGCCCTTCAGACTGGATGGAGAGAATCCCAGGGACCCAGCCACGCAGCCACTCAGCGTGCTACGTGGCACTCACGACATTCACAAAATATTTGTTTTTTTTTTTTTTAATCTGTTGCTCAAGTCTTCCAAAACACTGTTTATTTATTTGCTGCTTTTGTATTGCATATTCCTTTGCACCACTGTGAGGATAAGCTTTGTAAAATATGGACGTGATCTTGTCAGTTCCTGCTGTTGGAAACTTCCGTGTGCTGTGAAAGGACAAGTCTAAATTGGCTCCATCATTCCAGAGAATGCTTTGCTCGACATTATGTAACAAAATTGAAATTTTACTTATTCATTGACTCTCAAAGTTCCACTTTTCATAATTTGCTCTAAATAAATTATGAAAAACTGATAAATATGGATAAATATATGTATACTTACATATGATGTTAATTGTAATTTTAGAAATAACCTAAAGTCTCATTATTAGGAGATTGTTAAGTAAATTATGATATTTGTAAATTAAAGGAATACCCTGCAGACATTAAAAATGATGTCCTCAACCACATGGAAAGAAATTCCGGACATGTCTTTAAGGAAAAATGCATGTCTGCATATCATAATACAGCCTGAGAAGTATGATCCTATTTTGCTTTTAGAATATCTTTCTTAATAAGTAGAGAAGAAAAAAATGAGTACTTTGTAGTTTATCATAAACCAATGCCACAACATTGGCAAGAATAGGAAAATGACACACACTAAGAAGAAACCTGGTTTATAACTGGAGTAGCATTCCAGTCTGTGGGGTGGATGATGGGATCAAAAAATAAATGATGTTAGGATATTTGACAATCCATAAAGAAGCCATGATGAAAAAAGCTATAGAAAAGTCCAGATTTCAAATTTTGAAACCTCAGCCTGAAAAGTATATTTATTCTGTATATATTATGTGTATATGTGCATATGCACACGCACATGCAGATAAAATACATATACATACAGATTGATTTGCCAACATGTAATTAAAATTTTTAATAAGACGTAAAACAGCACAAGCAAAGTTAAAAGACAAGCCGAAGACCAGGATAATATATTTTCAATAAATATCACCAATAGATGATATATAAAATCCTAAGATAAAAGAAACAACTCAATAGATAAACAAATCATGAAAGACGTACTGGCAATTCACAGAAGAGAAAATTCAAAAGACCCATGAACTCATGAAAAGATATTCAGCATCCTTAGTAATAAAGGGAATGCACATTTTTGAAAATAGCAAAGTTAGTGAAGTCTGCCAGTGTCAAGTGCTGGGAAATATATGGAGAAATGGGAACTCTTAAACATTGCTGATGGAATTCGCTTCACATTAGAGAGCAATCTGGAAACAGCCATCGAAGTTAAGCATGTACTACAACCCAACAGTTCCATTTGTTGGTGCACATGTTAAAGAGATTCATTAGGTGTACAGCACAAGGAGACAAGAAAGAGGATGTTCATAGTTGGGGAGAGCAAAAAAATGAACAATCTACATGCCCATGGATAGTGCACTAGATATATAGCAGTGGTATTTATACTATAAAGATACAATCTCTGGGGCAGACCATTCAGGTTCAAATCCAGGTCCCACCATTTGCTAACAGTACAACCAAGGACATTACCAAACTGCTCTGTGCTTTACTTTCCTCATCTGTAAAATGGGAACAATAATAGCGTAGGATGAATGTATCTTAATGAAGAACAAAAGGTTAATGTGTAAAGCATTTAGAACAGTCTCTGGTACATAGTATCACATGTGATTTACTATTGATATTATAATAGAATAATCAAAGTAAAAATAAAAATCCTAGGTCTTCATGCAGCCACATTGTTAAATATCAGAACTTAGTGTTGAGAATAAAAAGCAAGTTGTAAAATGATATGTATTGCATGGTACCTTATGAAAACATCTATGCCATCTTTAAAAAAGTACATAAAGCAATATTATTTGTTGCTATGACAATACTGATGAAAGAGAAGTATCAGAATATTCACAGAGAAATTTAATCTGTGCTCAGTTCTGGAGAGAAATGGGCTAAATCAGGAAAGGGTGCTGCTTTAAGTATATCTATATTGTTTTACTTTAAAAAAGAGAGCTCTGAAGCGAAAACAAAAACTAGTAGTGATTATAAAATTTCAGTGGTGAATATACAGGAGTCTGTTATGTTATTTTCCAAACTTTGTTTAAAGTTGAATGTTTTTATTTTGAAATAATTCTAGAGCCACATTCAGTTATAAGAAATAATACAGAGATATCCCATATTCTCTTTTGAAATTGGCTTCATTCACCCAACATATTGCCCTAAAAACATATCCAGCTTGTTGCATCTATAAATAGTACATTCTGATTGTTGAGTAGAGCTGCATAGTATGGATATACCACATTTAGTTTCACCATTCACCTGTTGAAGGATAATTAGGTTGCTTTCAGTTTGGGGACGTTATAAACAAAGCTGCTATAAACATTTGCGTACGGTGTGTGTAAACAGTAGTGTTAATCTCAGATGAATGCGCAGGAATGCAATTGCTAGACCCTATGGTGATTGCATGTTTCACTCTTAAGGAAATTAACTGTTTTTCAGATTGGCTGTGCCATTTCACATCCCCACCAGCAATGTATGAATGGCCTAGTTTCTCTGTATCCTCGCCAGCATTTGGTGGTGTCATCCTTTTAATTGTAGCATTCTGAGAGATGTGTAGTGATATCTCATTGTAATTATTCTAATGGCTGATGATGTTGAACATCCCTAGATCCCAAAGGTTATAGCCTTTTTTTTGTTTGTTTTTTAAGTGTCGGCCAGTCACAATGGCTTACACCTATAATCCCAGCACTTTGGAAGGCCGAAGCGGGCAGATCACATGAGGTCAGGAGTTCGACACCAGCCTGGCCAACATGGTGAGATCCTGTCTCTACTAATAATAAAAAAATCATCCGGGCATGGTGGCATGCGCCTGAATCACTTGAACCTGGGAGGCGGAAGTTGCAGTGAGCTGAGACTATGCCATTGCACTCCAGCCTGGGCAAAAGAGCAAAACTCCATCTCAAAAAAAGTTTCATAGTTTTACATCTACATTTAAGTTTGTGATTCATTGTTTTTGTACATTTATTAATTTTAATTGAAATATAATTCACAAACCATAAAATTTACCATTTTTAAGTACACAATCCAGTGGTTTTTAGTGTATTCACAAGATTGTGCCATCGTCACCACTATCTAGGTCTGGAACAATTTTTTCGCCCCGAAATGAAACTCCACACCTGTTAGCAGTCACTCCCACTCTCCTCCCCGCAACTCCTGGTAACCAGTAATTCACTTTCTGTGTCTATGGATTTTCTATTATTTGATATTTCAAATAAATAGAATTATATGACATGATATGTGACATTTTGTGTCTGACTTCTTTCACTTAGCGTGTTTTCAATGTTTGTAAACTATAGCATATATCGATGCTTCATTTTTATGGCTGAATAATATTCCATTGTATGTCTATACCATATTTATGTATCCATTCATCAGTTGATGGGTATTCGGGTGGGTTCCACTTTTTGTTTTTCATAAATAATGTTCTGTGATGTTCTGTGAACATCATGTATACATTTTTATATGAGCATATGTTTCCAATCCCCTTGGGTATAGATCAAGAGTTGAATTGCTGGATCTTATGGTAATCGTTTATTCTTTTGAGGAACCAACAAACTGTTTTTCACAGTGACAGCACCATTTTATATTCTCAGGGTATCAGGGCTTTATTTTTTCCATATTCCTGCCAATGCTTGTTATCTTCTGGTTGTTTTGTTTATTTTATAAGTGGCTATGTTCGGGAATGTACTGTGGTGTCTTGTTGTGGTTTTGGTTAGCATTTCCTAAGGACAAATGATATCGAGCAACTTTTCATACTTTTTGGCTATTTGTAAATTACCATTGAAGAAGTGTTTATTCACATCCTTTGTTCATTTAAAAATTTATTTTATTTCTTTTTATTGTTGAGTTGTAAAAGGTCTTCATAAATTCTGGATACTACACCCTTATCAGAGATACGATTGGCAGATATTTTCTGACATTTTGTGTATTATCTTTCCGCTTTCTTGATTGTGTTCTTTGATGCACAAAAGTTTTAAATTTTGTTGAAATCTAACATGTCTATTTTTTTCTTTGGTTGCTTGTGCTTTTGGTGTTGTATCTGAGAAACTGTTGCCTAATTTAAGGTTGCAAAGATTTAAACCTATGTTTTCATCTTTATTATTTTAGATCTTAAATTTAGATCTTTGATTCCTTTTACTTTCTTTTTTTTTTTTCTTTTTTTTTGGAGACAGACTCTCGCACTGTCACCCAGGTTGGAGTGCAGTGGCGCGATCTCCGCTTGCTGCAACCTCTGCCTCTTGGGTTCAAGCAATTCTCCTGCCTCAGCCTCCAAGTAGCTGGGATTACAGGTGCCCACCACCACGCCCAGCTAATTTTTTTGTATTTTTAGTAGAGACGGGGTTTCACTATGTTGTCCAGGTTGGTCTTGGTCTTGAACTCCTGACCTTGTGATCCACCCACCTTGGCCTCCCATAGTGCTGGGATTACAGGGTTGAGCCACCACGCCCAGCCGACTTATTTTCTATATATGATGTGAGGTAGTGGTCCGAATTTTTTTTTTTTCCATGCAGCTACTTAATTGTCTTATTGCCATTTGTTGAAAAGAATAATCTTTGTCCATTGAATGGTTTTGGTATCTTTGTCAAAAATCAATGGACCATAGATGTATGGGCCCATTTCTGGTTCTCGATTCTATCAAATTGATCAATAGGTCTATCCTTATGCCATTACCACACTGTCTTTATTACTGTAAAATAGGAGTAGGTTTTGAAACTGTAAATGGTGAGTCTTCCAACTTTATTGTACTTTTAAATCAATTTATTCGTTTTTGAGACAGGGTCTCACTCTATCACCCAGACTGAGTGCAGTGAGATGATGACAGCTCACTGTACCCTCAACCTCAGGCTCAAGTGATACTCCCACCTCAGCCTCCTCAGTAGCTGGGACTACAAGCACATGCCACCATGCCTGGTTATTTTTAAAAATTTTTTTGTAGAGACAGGGTCTTGCTATGTTGCCCAGGCTGGTCTTAAACTCCTGGATGCAAGCAATCCTCCTGCCTTGGCCTCCCGAAGTGCTGCAGTTACAGGCGTGAGCCACCAGGCCTGGCCTGTTTTACTTTTCAGGTTTTTTAAAAATTCCATATGAATATTAAAATGAGCTTATCCATTTCTGGAAAAAAAGAAGTTGGAATTTTGACAGAGAATACATTGAATCTGTATATCAATTTGTAAAGTATTGGCATCTTAATAATTTTAAGTCTTCCAATACATAAACATAAATGTCTTTCCATTTATTTAGGTTTTATATTTCTTTCAGTAATATATTGTAGCTATTAGTGTATGAGACATATGAGTCTTACACCTCTATAGTTAAGTTGATTCCTAAGTATTGTATTATTTTTTATGTATTATAAATGGAATTGCTTTTTTCCCTTCGCTTCCCTTCCATTCTCCGTCCTTTGCTTCCCTTCCCTTCCCTTCCCTTTGCTTCCCTTCCCTTCCCTTCCCTTCCCTTCCCTTCCCTTCCCTTCCCTTCCCCTTCTCCCTTCCTTTCTCTCCCCCTTCCCTTCCCCTGACTTCCCCTTCCATCCCTTCCCCTCCCCTTACCTCCCCTCCTCTCCTCTTCTCTTCCCTTCTTTTTTTGACAAGATCTTGCTGTCACATGGGCTGGAGTGCACTGCCATGATCATGGCTCACTGCAGCCTCAAACTCATGGGCTCACAAGATCCTCCCACTTCAGCCTCTGGAATAGCTGAGACTACAGGCATGCACCATCATATCTGGCAAAGTTTTCTATTTTTTGTTGAGATGGGGTCTGACTATGTTGTCAAGGCTAGTCTCAAACTCCTGGTCTCAAGCAGTCCTTCCACCTCAGCCTCCCAGAGTGCTGAGATTACAGGTGTGAACCACTATGACTGGCCTGGAATTGTTTTCTTAGTTTCATTTTCAGATTATTCATTTCTAGTGTATAGAAATACAATTAACTTTATACATTAATCTTGTTTCTTGCAAACTTGTGGAACTCATATATTAGCTCTAATAGATTTTTGGTGAATTCTTTATGGTTCTCTATATACCAAATTAGGAGAGAGATAGTTTTGCAAAGAGAGATAGTTTTACTTCTTCCATTCCAATCTAGATGTCTTTTGTTTCTTTTTTCTTGCCTAATTGCCCTGACTAAAACTTCCAGTATGATGTTGAATAGAAGTGAGAGTAGATTCCCTGTACTGGTGCTGATTTTACGGGGAAGGATTTTACCACCATGTATGATATAACTGTGGGTTTTTCATAGATGGCCTTTATCAGGTTGAGAAAGTTCCTTTTTATTCTTAGTTTTCCAAGTGTTTTCATTCTGAAATTAAAGGGTGTTAGATATTGTCAAGTGCATTTTCTACATCAATTGAGATAATTATGTGGTCCCCTGTTTATTCTATTAATATGATATATTGTAGTGATATATATATACTGGTATATACATGTAATATGGTTATATATATCTTCATATGTTAAACCAATTTTGCATTCCTGGAATAAATCCTACTTGGTTATAGTGTATAATCCTTTTTATGTGCTGCTGAATTTGATTTGGTGGTATTTTGTTAAGGATTTTTACCTATATTTATAAGGGAATTGTATAGTTTTCTTTTATTCTGATGTATTTATCTGGGTTTGGCATCAGGGTAATGTTGGCATCATAGAATGGGTTAGAAAGTGTCCCCTTTTCTTTTATGTTTTAGAAAGAATTTTTAAGGAATTAGTGATAATTATTCTTTAAACATTTGGCAGAATTTGCCAGTGAAGCCATATGGTCCTGGGCTTTCTTTGTATAACATCTTTAAAATTACTAACTGAATCTCTTTACTTGTTGGAAGCCTATTGAAATTTTCTATTTCCTCTTGAGTCAATTTTGAAGATTTGTGGCTTTCTAGGAATATGTTCATTTCATCTAGGCTCTCTAATTTGTTGGCATATGATTTTTCATAGCATTCTCTTATATTCCTTTTTACTTACATAAAGTCCATAGTACTGTCTCCTTTTTTATTCCTGAATTTTAGTAATTAGAGGGGTTTTTTTTTTTAATTGGCCACTCTAGCTAAAAGCTTTTCAATTTTGTTGATCTTTTTAGACAACCAACTTGGTTTTGTGAATTTTCTCTATTTTTTTCTATTCTGTTTTATTTAGTTTTACTCTAATGTTTATTATTTTCATGTCCTGGTTTTGGATTTAGTTTATTCTTCTTTTTCTAGTGTCTTAAGGTGGAAGATTAGGTTGTTGAATTCAGTGAGTTTGCAATTAGAAGTTTTCCTCTAGGAACTACTTTCACTACATTCTATAAGTTTCCATATGTTGTGTTTTAATTTTGTTCATCTGAAAGCATTTTCTAATTACCCTGTGATTTTTTCTTTAACCTCTTGGTTATTTAGGAATATGTTGTTTAAGTTCCCAAATTTCCTTCTATTATTAATTTCTACTTTCATTTCATTGGGGCTGTAACACATACTTTGACCTTAACCCTTTTAAACATATTGACACTTGTATTATGGTCATCCTAACTTATGGTCTAGCCTGGAAAACGTTTTATATGCATTTGAGAAGAATGTGTATTCTGCTGTTGTTGGTTGCAGTCCTCTCTAGATGTCTGTTAGTTCCAGTTGGTTAATAGTGTTGTTCAAATTTTCTATTTCCTTGATGATCTGTCTAGTTGTTCTATTCATTATTGAAAGTGAGGGATTGAAGTGTCCAACTATTACAGTTGAATTGTGTGTGTCCCTTCAAACCTGTCAGATTTTATAAATTTTGAGGCTTTGTTGTTAGGTACATATATGCTTCATTAATTTTAAAATATTCATTCTACCAATTTCTGCCTTTAAAATTTTCTTTATTTTAATTGACATAATAATTGTACATATTTATGGGGTACAGTGCAATGTTTTCATATGTATACATTGTGTAATAATTAAATCAGGGTATTTAGCACACCACCTCATATATTTTATCATTCTGTGGTGAGAACATTCAAAATCTTCTCTTCTAGCTATTTTGGAATGTATAATACAAAATTGTCAACCATACTTGCCCTGTTGTGTGATAGAACATCAGAACTTATCCTCTTCTCTAATTGTAACTTTGTACACATTGAGCAATCTCTCCATATTCCCCTTCCTGTTACTCTCCCCAGCATCTGGTAACCACTCTTCTAATCTCCACTTCAGTGAGATCAATTTCTTTAGATTCCACATATGAGTGAGATCACTCAGTATTTCTCTTTCTGTGTCTGGCTTATTTTGCTTTACATAATGTCCTCCAGGTTTATCTATGTTGCCATGAGAGACAGGATTTCCTTCTTTTAATGGCTGAATAGTAGTCCATTGTGTATATATACATTTTCTTTATTTATTCATCAATTGATGGACACATAGGTTGATTCCATATCTTGGCTATTATAAATAATACTGCAATAAATATAAGAATGCATACTTTGACATACTAATTTCATTTCCTTTAGATAAATATTCAATAGTAGGATTGCAGGATTGTATATTTCTACTTTTAATTTTTTGTGGAAACTTCATACATCTTCCATAGCGGTTATACCAATTTACATTCCCACCAGCAGTATGTAAGTATTCCCCTTTCTTCACATCCATGACAGCATTTGTTATTCTTTGTCTTTTTGATAGTGGTCATTCTAAATGGGGAGAGGTGATATCTCATTGTAGTTTTGATTCGTATTTCCCTGATGATTAGTGTTGTTGAGCATTTTTTCATGTACTTATCCTTCCTTTGAGAAATATCTACTGAGGCCTTTTGGCCATTTTTAAATTGAATTATTTGGTTGTTTTGCTATTGAGTTATTTGAGCTCCTTATATATTCTGGATATTAGAATACATGTCAGGTGCATAGTTTTAGCTTATTCTGTAGGTTGTCTGTTCACTTATTGATTGTTTCTTTTATTGTGCAGAAGACTTTTAGCTTGATAGAATCCTGTTTGCCTATTTTTATCTTTATTGCCTGTGCTTTTTCTTGAGACAGAGTTTCACTCTTGTTGCCCAGGCTGGAGTGCAATGACACGATCTCGGCTCACTGCAACCTCCGCCTCCCGGTTTCAAGTGATTCTCCTGCCTCAGCCTCCTGAGTAGCTGGGATTACAGGCATGCGCTACCACGCCTGGCTAATTTTGTCGTTTTAGTAGAGATGGGCTTTCTCCATGTTGGTCAGGCTGGTCTTGAACTCCCGACCTCAGGTGATTCGGTTGCCTTGACCTCCCAAAGTGCTGGGATTACAGATATGAGTCACTGCACCTGGCCTGCCTGTGCTTTTAAAGCCTTATCCAAAAATATTTTTATTTATTTTGTTTTTTATTTTTATTTTTGATTTTTTGAGACAGGGTCTTGCTTCATTGCCCAGGTATGGAGCACAGCGGTGCAAACATGGGTCACTGCAGCCTTGACCTTCTGGGCTGAAGCAATCCTCACACATCGCCCCCTCCCCCAACCTCTACTTTAGCTGGGATGGGACTACAGGCACATGTCACCATGCCTAGCTAATTTTTAAAATTTTGTGGACAGAGAGTCTCACTATACCCAGGCTGGACGTGAACTCCTGGGCTCAAATGATCTTCCCATCTCAATCTCCCAAAGTGCTGGGATTACAGGCATGAGCCATCATGCTTTGCTGTTTTATCCAAAAATTATTTGCCCATACCAATGTCATGAAGCACATTTCCAATGTTTCCTTCTAGTAGTTTTACCATTTGGGGTCTTACATTTAAAACTTTAATCCATTTTGAGTTGATTTTTGTGTATGGTGAAAGACAGATGTCTGGCTTTATTCTTCTGCAGGTGGATATCTAGTTTTTCCAGCATCATTTATTATCTGACTTTTAATTAAAAACTTTAATCAATTAACATGTAATTACTGATATGATAGGATTTTTAGGTGGCATTTTGTTATTTGTTTTCTATGTCTTTCCTCTCTGTTCATCAATTCCTCCACTGTTGTCTTCTTTTGTGTTAAATAAATATTTTCTAGCATACCATTTAAAGTTTCTTGTTTTCTTTACTACATATTTTTGAGTTATTTTCTTAGCAATTGTCCTGAGGATTACCATTAATATCTTAATTTATCTAAAAAATTGGATTTGTTTTAATACCAACTGAATTTAAATAGAATATTAAAACTTTGCTCATATATAGCTTCATTCCTCTTCTCCTATTTTGCTGTTATTTTCATAAATTAAATCTTTATATATTATGTGCCCTTCTTTAGATTTATTGCATTATGAAGTTGTCTTTTGAATCAGGTTGAAAACAGAAAATACATTCATACTTTGTCTTCATCTGTATGGTTGCTTTTCTGGTGTTCCGTTTATTGTGGATTCAAGTTACTGTCTGGTGTCCTTTTATTTCAGCCAGAAGGGCTGCTTTTAGTATTTCTTGTGAGACAGGTCTGCTGATGACAAACTCTGTCAGTTTTTGTTTATCTGGGAATTTCTTAATTTCTCCTTTCTCTGTGAAGTTTGACCAGATATAAAAAACCCGGTAAACAGTTTTTTTCTTTCAAAAATGTCATCTCAATATTTTCTGGCCTCCATGGTTTCTGCTAAGAAACCAACTGTTAATCTTATTGAGGGTCTTTTATACATAATAAATTGTTTCTTGCCTGTTTCCAAGATTCTGTCTTTGACTTTGACTTTTGCAGTTTGAAATAATGAGTCTATGTGTGGATCTCTTTGAATATGTGCTACTTGGAGTTCACTGAGCTTTTCCAATGAGTAAACTAATGTTTGTAATAAAATGAGGGAAGTTTTTAGGCATTATTTCTTCAGATATTCTTTTTACCCCCTCTCTGTTTTCCCATTGAGACTTCCATTATGCATGTTTGTACACTTGATAGTGTACAACTATCAAGTCCCGTAAGTCTCTGCCAGACTGTTTATTTTTATTTATTCTTCTTTCTGTTTCTTAGCCTGGATAATCTCAATTTGCCTACTTTCAAGTTTACCTATTACTTTGCATGCTGAAGTCTGCTATTGAGACTTTCCAGTGAATTTTTTATGTTAGTTTTACTTTGATTTACAAAATTACTATTCAATCCCCAAATTTCTATTTGATTCCTTATCATTTCAGTCTCCTTGTTGGTAGTCTTTATTTGGTAAAACATTATTTACATAATTTCCTTTAGTCTTTTAGACATGACTTTTTTTAGCTTTTCAAACATATTTAAAATGACTGATTTAATGTCTTCTTCTTGTAAGTCCAGCCTCTGAGCTTTCCCAGGGATGGTTTCTATTGATTGCATTTTCTTATTTTTCTATGTAAGGGTCATAATTTCTTGTTTACTTACAGGTTCTATAATTTTTTTGTTGAAAAGAACACATTTCCAATTGTATAATGTATGACTCTGGAAATCAGACCATCCCTATTTCCCAAGATTTGTTGTTGCTTCCTGTTGTAGTTGTTACTGTTTTTTGTTTATATGTTTCTGAACTAATTCTGTAAAGTCTGTATCTTTGTTATGTGTGGTCATTGAAACCTCTATTCAATTAGCTTCATGGTCAGCTAATGATTGGACAAAAATTTCCTTAAAGCCCTGGAGCTAATAAGTCTCCCAGTCTTTTTTGAGTGGCTCTGTGTAGATGATGGGG
Source organism: Rhinopithecus roxellana (assembly GCF_007565055.1). Classification (NCBI taxonomy): domain Eukaryota; kingdom Metazoa; phylum Chordata; class Mammalia; order Primates; family Cercopithecidae; genus Rhinopithecus; species Rhinopithecus roxellana. Next base: position 11,686,785 of record NC_044568.1, read on the forward strand.
AGTGCCTTTTACACTCAGCCAGGTGATTACAACTCTGCCTTAGCCTTCACTTCCTGCTTGGGCAGAGATTTGAGGTCAAAGGTGAGAGATTAGAACCTACACTGGTCTTTCATAAGCATGTACACAGCTGTGCACAGCCCTGGTCATATATGTAGACTTCTAGCTTCTCAGAAATATGTCAATGACCCTAAAAGTATTTCATTTTTCGGATTTTCCTGTCAAGCTTTTTTGTTAGTTTATTGTTTGCCCCGACTGCTATCCATCACTTCAGGCAGCTGTGATGATGTTAAGACATTTGACAAATGCCCCCAGAAAGAGGTGTTTAGCATTGGGCAAATTTGAGTAAGCCCCACCAAAAGACCAGCCTTTCCACTTGGGTATTTTAGGAAACCTTTAAACAGATGAAACTGTAAATTTTGAGGGAATATGGTAGTTCTATTTCATCTGGTGCTGGGATTCAATGCCTTCATTTTTCTAGGCTAACAAAGAGCTGGAGAGTGGTTAATGGGACTAATATAAGTGAAAATGCCACAAAGTTCACTGTTTTTATTAAGATTCAGCAATTTTTCTAGCCTAAACATCTCTTGGGTTGTTGCAAGCCTTTGGTTAATTTCCAGAGTTCTGAAAAAGTTGATTCTGACCACTTTTTTTCTTAGCTTTTTCATTGCTCTTCTATAAAGGGACAAACTTTTGGTGGCTCTTAGGTCACCATTTTTGCTAACATCACTCTCTATGATTTATTTATCCTTTTCTATAAATTATGAGCCTGAGATCAAGATTCTTTTGCTTTTTCTTGTTTTTTTTTTTTTTTTTTTTTTTTTGTTGTTGTTGTTTGTTTGTTTGTTTATGGGTGTCCACTGGTCTAGCAGTGTTTATTGAAAAGGTATTCTAGTTTATTTGCACTTACATATAAATTTTAAGATAATCTAGTTTATACCTACACAAAGTGTTATTGACATTTTGATAGAAATTAGGTTAAATCTGTTCATCCATTTAGGGAGTATTGACATTTTTACGTTGCATCTTTCAACCCATATATGTGATATGTCTTGCCATTTGTTTAGATCTTCTTTGATTTTTTTCATCTGTGTTTTATAGTTTTCAGCATTAAAGTCCTGTGCATATTTTGTCAGATTTATAATTAATCATTTAAATTATTCTCAAGCAATTATAAATGGTATTGTATGTTTAGTTTTGGTGTCTATCTTTTTATTATTAGCATACAGAAATATAACTGAGTTTTGTAAGTGGATCTTGTATCCTGCAACTTTGCCAAATTTACTTATTATTTCTTTTCCCACCTTATTATATTAGCTAGAACTACCAGCACTATGTTAAATAAGAGTGGGGAGAGTGAACATCTTTGACTTTTTCCCAATCAGAGATGAAAGTATTTAGTCATTCACACTTAAATATAATATTAGGTATAGATTTTCTCACACACATTATCAATTGATGAAATATCCTCTATTTCTAATTTTATAAGTGATTTTTAAAATCTGAAATGAATGTTGAATTTAGTCAAATATTTTTTACACATTGACTGATATAATCGTGTAAATTTACTTCTTTCACTTGTTAATGTGGTGGATTATATTGATGATTTTAAAAAATTGAGCTAGCCAGGCTTTCTTCCTTGGAATAATCCCCAAAGACCATGGCATATAATTCTTTTTATATATTGCTAAATTCTACTTGCTAATATTCTCTTAAGGATTTTTGCATCTACGCTTATGAGGGATATTGCTCTGTAGGTTTTGTTTTTGTACTGTCTTTGTCTAATTTGGATATCAGGGTAATACTAGCTTCATAAAATGAATACATCAGTGTTTACTCCTTTTCTATTTTTTGTTTTTATTTTTGGCAGTGATTAGGTAGACATAGTGTTAGTTCTCCCTTAAATGTTTCCTAGAATTTTCCAATGTAACCATCTGGAACAAGGTATGTTGATGGTGGGCGGGGGGGAGAAGTGTTGGGGGAGGGACAGCTTTAAAATGATCAACTCAATTTCCTAATAGTCATAGTTTTATTCAAATTTCTATTTCATATTAGATGATACAATACTTTGTACTTTTGTGGAATTGCTCCATTTTTATCTAAGTTGTCAAATTTATGTGGATAGAGACATTTCTAGTATTTCCTTACTATTCTCTTGAGGTCTACAGAGTCTGTATGATATTCCTTATTTAATTTCTGATACTGGTAATTTTTGTTGGTCTTGTTGGAGGATTGTCAATTTTACTGATTTTTTCAAAGAACCAACTGTTAGTTGTAATGATTTCCAATATTGTTTTTCTGTTTCTAATCTCATTGATTGCTGCTATTATTTTTATTATTTCTTTCATTATCATGCTTTGGATATACTTTGCAGTTCTTCCTCTAGGTTATTAAAATGGGAACTTAGGTTATTTGAGAATTTCACTCTTTTCTAATCTAGATTAATGCATGCTGTAAACTTTTCTCTCACTACTGCTTTAACTATTTTCTACAAATTATGATGTCATATTTTCATTCTTACTCAGTTTGACCTTTTTAAAATTTCCCATGAGAATTCCTATTTGATTCATGGATTATTTAAGAGAGAAGTGTGTCTTTTAGTCTTCAAGTGTTTGAAGATTTTAACTTCATCTTCCTGTGATTGATTTCCTGTTTGATTCCATTGTGGTTGGAAAACATGGTCTCCATATAAATTCTATGTTTAAAAAGTTTGTTGGTTTTTCTTTTTTTGTAGTCTAGAATATTATCCACTTTAGTATATATTTTTTATTTATGTACTTATTTATTTTTTTTGAAATGGAGTCTTGCTCTGTCTCTCAAGCTGGAGTGCAGTGGCATGATCTCAACTCACTGCAACCTCAGCCACCCACGTTCAAGCAATTCTCCTGCCTCAGCCTCCCAAGTAGCTGGGATTACAGGCACGTGTCACCACACCTAGCTAATTTTTGTATTTTTAGTAGAGATGGGGTTTGACCGTGTTGGCCAGGCTGGTCTCAAACTCCTGACCTCAAATGATCCACCTGCCTTGGCCACCCAAAGTGCTGGGATTACAGGTAAGAGCCACCACACCCAGCCCACATCTTAGTATATATTTCATAAACATTTGAAAAGAATGTGTAATGTGTATTCTGCTACTGTTGAGTAGAGCATTCTATAAATGCACATTGATAGTGCTATTGAGTTCTTTCTTTCCTGACATTCTATATAGTTATCCATTAATTTTTGGTAGAGTGATGATGAAGCCTTTCACCATTTCTATTTCTATGGCTATTTCCCCCTTTAGTTCTATTAAATACGTTTCATGTATTTTGTAACTCTGTTATTTTGTAACTCATTTAGAATTGCTACATCTTCTTGGTGAATTGACCCTTTTATCATTGTATAGTGTACTTCTCCACCTCTGATAATTTTTTTTGCTCTGAAGTCTGATTTATATGATATTATATAGCTACTTTGTTCTCTTTTGTTTTAATATTTACATGATGTATTTTCCCACTATTTTGTTTTTAATACGCTTATATCATTATCAATGAAGTGAGTTTTTGTAGACAAGATAGAGTTTGGCCATGTTTTACAACGTAACTTGTCAATCTCTGTCTCTTAATTGGCATATTTAGACCAATTACAACTAGTGTAATTATTGATGTGCAGCCTTTTTAAAAATAAAAATTCCACTATTTTATGTTTTCTGTTTATTCTGTTTCTTTCCTCTGTTTTACTTTTCCTGCATTCTTTCCTCTGTTTTACTTTTCCTGCATTCTTATGGGTTACTTGAGCATTTCATTTAGAATTCCATTTTATCTATAATATTTTCAAGTCTATTTTTAATAGCATTTTAGTGGTTGCTTTAAATATTATATCATGTATACAAATATACATGTGTATAGTCTACTAGTGTTATTATTTCACCAGCTCAAGTGATGTGTAAAAGTGTAAAAATCTTATACCCCTCATATCTCTTTACTCTCCATATTTATGATATAATTATTGTAAATATTTACATACATTTAGCATCACATCAGGCAGTGCTGTAATTTATATTTGTCAAACATAATATAGATAACTCAAGAGTAGAAGAGGCATCTGTTATATTTTCCCAGATTTTTGTTTAAGGTGTACTTTCTTCCCTCCCAATATTCCAATATTTCTTTTTCTATTATTTCCTTTCTGTTTGGAGAACTTCCTTTAGCTATTTTATCATGTTAGGTCTACTAGTGACAAATTCTCTTAGGTTTTTTGTCTGGGAATGCCTTGATTACCCTTTATTCTTGAAGAATATTTTCACTGGATATAGAATCCTGGGATGATTCTTTTCCTTCAACTTTTGAAAAATGTGCTACTTCTTTCATTGTTTCTGATGGGAGATATGCTTCACTAAAATTGTTTTTCTTCTGTAGGTAAAATATTATTTCTCTTACAGCTTTCAAGATTTTTTTCTTTAGCTTTTGTTTTCAGAAGTTTGATTATAGTGTGTCTTGATGTGAATTTCTTCAGGTTTAACCTCAATATGTAATTTGTGTCTTTTGCCAAAATTGGGAATTTTTCAGCTGTTACTTTGAGTACTTTCTTAGCCCTGCTCTCTTTTTTTTTTCTCAGAACTTACATGACATGAATGTTAGATATTTTGTTATGGTCCTGAAACTTCCTAAGAGTTTTTTTATTTTTAAAAATCTATTTTCTCTCTGTTTAATTGGGTAATTTATTTTATTCTATATTCAAGTACACTGATGCTTTTGTCTGTTCCTTCCATTCTGCTATTGACCCCATCTATTAAGTTTATTATTTTGGTTACTGAATTTTTCAGTATTAAAATTTCCAGTTGGTTCTTCTTTACATCTTCTGTTTCTTTGATGAGGTTTTTTTTTGCTTATATTTTTCTATTTTATTTGCTTAAAGCATGCTTGTAATTGTTTGTTAAAACATTTTTATCATGCTTTCTTTAAAATATATTTGCCAGATAATTTTTTGTCATCTTGGCATTGGCATATATTCATTGCCCTTTACTTTCAATTTGAGATCACCCTGCTCTCTTTGATATGATGAGTAACTTTTTAATAAGACCTAGATATTTCATGTATTATGCTATAAGACTTTGGATCTCATTTAGACCTTCTGTTATGCTCAGTTTCCCCTGACACTGCTCTGCAGGAGAAGGGAGGATGCCACCTTATTATTGCCAGGTGAGGGTTGAAGTCCAGGTTCTCTGCTTGCCTTCACTAACCTCTGAATGTGTATGTGTATGAATCCTAGTTACTTCTGGGTGAGAGTGGGAGTTCCAGCTTCCCACTAGACCTTCACTGATACCTCAATGTCTGGAAGGGTAGGAATGCGTCCTTACTGCTTCCCACGTGGTCTCCACCAACACCAGAGTGGAGCAAATTGGGCTTGTTACTGCTGTGCAGTGGTGAAATTCCTGACTCTCCACTAGGGTCCTCTGATACCATCCCAGAGGAGAGAGGTTGAAGTATCTATTATTGCTGGAAAGGGTTGAAAATCCAGGTTTTCTGTGTGGGTCCCACTGACATTGTGATGGTGTGGGGAAGAGGATTGTTTCTTTCCACCTGGTAAGGAGGAAAGTTCTGGTGCTCTACTTGACATTCTCTGATGCCAGCCCTATGAAAGTATTGGGGTGTTTCATTCCAGCTATATATCTTAGCTCCCCGCTTAGCCCTTGCTGGTGTAGATGAGATGGGGCAGCCATTTTCTCTGTGGTGTTCAGTTAGAGTAGAGTAGTCACCGTCTAAAAGTTTTTCTTTCTGACTACCCACTTCCTGATTCTTTTTTTATGGGATCTTTGGAGTGTCAATTTTCTACCCAGAAAACCCTGTGGCTGGTGGCATCTTTGCCCAAGCTCTTGTCCAGCATCCAGGAAGAATGAGGTACATAGACAAGTGAAGGGTGAAGAAGATGAAGAGGAGCTTTGTTTAGTGTTAGAACAGCTCAGAGGAGACCCGTAGTGGGTAGCTCCTCCCTGTAGGCAGGTCGTCCTGTCAAGTGTTCAGCTCTTAGCAGAGAGGAGGCCCTGGAGAGGGTAGATCCTCTTTGCAGGCCGGTCGTTTGGACCACTTTGCAGGTCTCTGAAACTCTAAGCAGAGAGGGTAGCTCCTCTCTGCAGCTGATCATCCTGTCATCTCTCGGTCCTCTGCCCTCTACCCTGGTCTGGCTGAACCCGGGGCTTTTATGGACCTCAGAAGGGAGGAAGTGCATGCAGATTGATCCATGGGTGACAACAGGCAGGCAGCAGGAGGCACTACAACTCCCTATTCGAGTCTGTGGACTGGCAGTCGTGCCCACAGCCTTCAGCCTTTCCCTGGCCTGAAGGTGAGGCCTTACCCTGGACTACTGTTTTCGTCCCAGTAATCTATCTGATTTCTGCTGCCATTCATGGCTTCTGGGGCTCAGTGCCAAACCTGGCTCCAAGATTGGAGCTAGCACAGGGAAAGGAGAGAGGCCAGGCAGCAGGAGCAGACACCCCTGAGCCTGCAGGGATGTGGAGGCCCTTCCTGGTCCTTGAGGGCATAGGCCACAGAGATGCCCAAGCCCTGTGCCTGGGAGGGCTGCTGCAGCAGCACCCAGGGAGCTTCTGCTCTGCAAACTCGGAAGGGACAGGGCTTCCACTTGTCCCCAGCTCCTGTATACTCTGTGGAATGCGAGATCCAGGTCTGCAGCCGTGGGTTGGGCACCCAGGAGGGCAGATCCTGCGTACTCCCAGTTCCCCACAAGAGCACAGAGAAGCTCGGGATTCACAGCCAGTTTGGGCAGCTACAGCTGTAGTTTGGGGTCTGCAACCTGTGGTTTGGGCAGCTGCAGCAGTACCCTAGGATCTCCTGCCCCAACTCAGAAGGGGTGGGGCTTCCACTGGCTCCATGGAGTGTACAGACCCAGCCGTGACTCCCTGCTACAGCCATCATGTGCTGCGATCACTTTGGCTAGAAACAACAACTTGTTATTATTGTTGTTTTCATCTGTATCCATTGACCATTCCAGGGTGCTGGCTTCTTCAGCTTCAAGTCTGGGGTATACAAGGCAAAGAGATAGCCCAGGGAACTTGCCACCATGTTGTTCTGTGGGTCCTAAAGTCTCTAGCTTATCTGCCTTCTTCTCTTCAACTTTTACAGTCTTTGTATGTTGGTGTCATATATAATGCCCAAGGATGTTTTAGCTGTAATTAGCAAAAATAGTGAAATGTTCATCTGCTTCATCTTCTCTACAGGAGAAACTTTCCAAACTTACAAACATATATTTCAAATATTTTATAATCAAAATAAGTACCAAAAAGTGAACAAGAATTTTGGGGAATTGGGGGTTAATACTAGGTGGAGTGGGGAAGCAGTGAGGTTGATGGAGACAGGGAAGAAGGCCCAACAACAGTGACAAGAAGGCACATGGAAGAGAGAACTGGTGAAACAGTTTCCAGTAATGGAAACTGACAAGGTAACAACTGCTTACAAGCAGAGCCAGGTTTTTAAGACTTTGGGGATACACGAAAAATGTTCTTTAACTGATCACTTCTATAGCAGAAACATGGGCGTTGCTTTGCCCCTCAGGGTCTACTTTAACCTCTGTTCTCACCCTCTTGGAGTAACATAAAATGACAGTAATAGTTGAATCCATAGTATTATTTGAGAGTGACCCTCTGACCTAGAGGTCAAGCTTTTTGCTTACCCGTCTGATTAGAACATTCCATAATTTTTGAGGGAACTCATCTCCGGGCCCTTTCCATTAATTAGTCCAGCACTAGCAGATCCTTGAAGAGGAAAAACCAGGGTTGAAGGCTCTCAAATCGCTCTTTGGTGATTAGGAAGTGAGATAAGGAAGAGAAGCTTTTAACAACATGACAGTCGTCCTGCAAACTCCAGAGAGATGGCTCTCTGCAATCTGAGAGGAGCCCAGCCACATGAGAAAAACAAACAAAAATACCTCTGTGATGCTTGGATTTTATAAAGCACTGATATCTGATGGTTAATCTGCCTGGCCCTGCCAGAGAGGACAGTGTTAAATTGCCTTCTGTTCTTGGGAAACTTAAGTTGTCATTGTTAAGCCTGCCTGCATGAGAGCCTTTGAAAGAAAATCTGGATGTATAAAAAAGTTGTCCTGGTTCAGGTTAGGTGAACTCTGCACCAGTGGAAGTGGCCTGAAGTTAAGTGAAGTGTCCCCAAGCCAAGTGAGCTCTAGAGAAATCTGCTAGCTGGAAGGCACAGTTAGAAGACCCTTCAAAGTCTACAGAGGGAAACTAGGGGCATCTCTCGTACCTAAGCCTCTTCTGCATTCCAGAGATTCCAGGGAGGTGGTGTGAGACAATGGTGATGCTCATGGCCTTTGAATACACTCACGCTTCAGCCAGCTGGTGACATGAGAGAATGACTCCATCTCTTCAGCTTCAGTTTCCACATCCATAAAATGGAAACTATAATGGGACCTGCTATCTCATAGGTTTGTGGTAAAGGTTGACTGAGAGAGTTCTTGCATTATACATGGGGAGTGTTCAATGAACAATAGTTGCTATTACTTTAAAAATCACTGGTCTAATACAATGTTTACAGGGAGCCAAAAAAAAAAAAAAAAAAAAAAAAAACTCATAGAATTGAGACTAACCATTTCATTTTAGAGAAGGGGCAGCTGAGACTCAAAGATGTTGCCTACGATGCCCCCACTCACCCCTCAAGGTCATACGGCTAGTTGGCCGCAGAGCTACCAAGAGAACACCATTCTTCTAAACTCTGTGGTCTTCTTCCCTGTTTTTTTCAATTGCCACATCAAATCTAGGTTTTAGTTTGTACCTGATGAACATATTATCTGACTTTTTAAGAAGTTTCTATTTTAATTTTTCTTTTTGAGACAGGGTCTTGCCCTGTCACCCACACTGGCACAATCATAGCTCCCTTCAGCCTCAGCATGCTCAGGTGATCCTACCTCAGCCTACCGAGTAGCTGGGTCTACAGGCATGTGCCATCACACCCAGCAAATTCTTTGAATCTCTTTCTTTTCTTTCTTTCTTTCTTTTTTTTTTTTTTTTTTGAGACAGTCTTGCTCTATCACCCAGGCTGGAGTGCAGTGGCACGATCTCAGCTCACTGCAACCTCTGCCTCCCAGGTTCAAGCAATTCTCTTGCCTGAGTCTCCTGAGTAGCCAGGATTACAGGTGCCCACCACAATGCCCAGCTAATTTTTGCATTTTTGGTAGAGATGAGGTTTCACCATGTGGGCCAGGCTGGTCTTGAACTCCTGGGCTCAAGAAACCTTCTCTCCTTGGCCTCCCAAAGTCCTGGGGATTGCAGGAGTGAGCCACCACACCCAACTAAGATTGTTTTCTTTTGTGTGTTTTAACATGTGTCTCAAGAAAGTTGCACCAGATGAGAAACCAACAAACAACGAAAAACAAAAATAATAACACTAAATGAAAACAACCATCAAAAGAAGAGATCTAATTGCAAACACCAGAAGCCATGTCTCAAACAGAAGTTCCTGTGTCTCCTCATAATCACACCGTGCATAATATCGGAGCCTTCTCTGTCTTATGAGGTGAGTGATCCCACGTGCATTCTAATGCATGTTTTATTTCTCCATTGATTTTAATTAAAAGGATATTGTCAAGGTTGCTAGGCATAAATATTGACTGCTTTTGACACTACAGTTGTCCCAGAGGGTCAGGCTTGCTTTTTCAAGCTTCTTAAATCTCTTTCGGTTCCTTGCAGTCTCTTTTTGGTATGTTGGAAATGTAAAAAAAAAAAAAAAAAAAAAAAAAAAAAAAAAAAAAAATGGAACTATTAGGGCATGCCTGATAGGTTTTTTTTTTATTTTAGTTTTTTAAATGCAGGTTGAAAAAGAAAAGAAAGGCCTGGTAATTTGGAATAATCATTCACAAATGAAATCTTGGGCCTTGACTTAGCTAGAATGGTTGCATGAGTGGTAAAAAATTACTGAATAATGATCTTCCTATTCAATCAGTTTGGTCAGTGTATACGCGGATATATCTCCAAAATCTCATGTGGACATCATTCGTGCTTTTAATAAACCAAAGAGATAAGTTCTTTTAAAAGAGAATTTTACTAAAAGAGATTCCTGGGATACCAACCCCAATCCCCTCATCCAGGCCTGAGTTCTTTCGTAATTTCTAAATGATCACAGCTCCCTTGCCTAAGTAGGCTGTCAGTTCAGCACCGATGAACATTTCTATCTGGGAACTGGAAGGCCTCGAGATGGTGCTGGTATTTCAGGGTTAACTCTAGCAGCGTCTAAAACAGCAGGGGTTTAAAGAGGCCCAACACTATATCAGGAAGAGGTGGACTGCCGAGAATAAGTGGTGTGAAATGCATTATGAACATTCTCGGCAAAGAGAAATTGTCTTTTCCTTGTTGATAGTAGAAAATCAATATGGTTGTTTTCTGTTCAGTTTTCAAGGGCACAAGTTGCTGCTACTTCAGGCTTGAGAAGTTCATAGGATGGTTAACGAAATGTCAGCAGTGATTGAGCAGTTCAAGCAAAATTAACACCCCTCTGTCATAAGTCTACCTCAAGTGAACTGGCAGCCATGGGGGACAGCAGAGCATCCCAGGGCCACAGGGAGCAGGTGGGTTAACGCGTCAAGCTAAAAAAATAATTGCTGGCCCCACACAACAGGTGGAAAGATGATTCACATTGTTTTTCTCCTTGGTTTGGGTAGCTGACATGAGGAAAAAAGAAAGACTCTTTGATCAATAAAAGGACTGCCCAGAAGCTGATACAACTCCAGTTACCCTAGGACTGTGTGCATTCTCTTTTCCTCATCCCATCTGGCAGCATGAGAATTCTTTTCTTTCTTGGCACTGTCTGACTTGTCATATATATTATTTTCCTTTCTCCTCTCCAGATGCCCTTCCTTCCCTACTTTTTCTACTTTCCATCTCTAAGTCACCTTTTCTAAGTAGCTGAAGGTCATTACTCAGCATCCATGCTGGTTAAGAGGCAATCTCTGGAGACCCAAAGCCCTTGATATGATTTGGCTCTGTGTCCCCCATCCAATTCTCATCCCAAATAGTAATCCCCATGTGTCGGAGGAGGGGTCTGGTGGGAGACCATTGGATCATTGGGGCTAATTTTCCTTTTGCTGTTCTCGTGATAGTGAGTTCTCATAATATCTGATGGGTTTAAAGTGTGGCACTCCCCTCCTTTCTCGCTCTCTCTCCTGCTGGCTGCCTTGTGAGAAGGTGCTTACTTCCCCTTCAACTTCCGCCATGACTGTAAGTTTCCTGAGGCCTCCCTAGCCATGTGGAACTGTTGTGTCAATTAAACCTGTTTTCTTTATAAATTACCCAGTCTCAGGTAGTTCTTTATAGCAATGTGAAAATAGGATAATACAATTCTGAATTTGTCATTTAGTAAAAATGTTTCTTGAGCCACTCCCCCAGCCCCTAGCCTCAGTTTCTTCAACTGTAAAATGGGTGATAATTTCCCTCACTTGATGAGAATAGGTGCTCCCTGTCAGTCCTGCAAGTACAGGGTTGATGCCTGAGAGTGAGCACTTCCTTAAATTTTGAGCCGAAGGCATCTCACTCATCTCACCTTCGTAGTAATCTTGTTGCAATAACATTGTAAGTTAACCTGTTGATCTCCTTAAAATGTTTTGCACATTGAGTGATTATGACCTTTCATTTGTATAAATTTTCACAATTTTGCCAAAACACATTCCCAGACAATCTTCTGACTGTTTTGGGCTTTATCAATTGCTTCCTTTTCCCCTCCACTCTGACTACTGGCAGATAAAACAGTTTTTCTTCTACACCAGGCACTTTAGCAGTTAGCACAGAAACAGCCACATAGGAGGCACTCACAGAATAGACTTGGGTTAAAAGAAAAAGGTAATGAATAGTCTTTGTTTAGCCGGATTACCAAAGGACTATGTAAATCTTTCAATCTCGTACTCCTATCCAGGTCTATAGACAATGGGTCAACAGAACTTTTATGAACAGATGAAGAAACCATGTCTGCAGTACCTCTGTGAAGTCCCAACATGGGTCATGGATATTTCTTTTCTCTTCAAATATGATGACTGGGTCTTGATTCAAAGGCACTGTTTGGGAGCAGCATGTCTGCATGAGAACAAGCACATATACATACTCACATGTATGTTTGTGCACAGAAGCATGCGTCGGTTTCTATGCATGTCATATAATTAAATGATGGTCAAGACAGTGATTCAAATTTGCCTGAGCTCCAGGGTCTCTGCATGACACACAATCCAGGATGGAAGGCTTAGTCTCATGAAGGACCAATAGAAATAAAATACAGTGAAATGCAGAAATTCAAAATCATCCAAATATGGCTGCTTCCTCCTTCCTCCTTCCTTAAATGTTTTCCTATGCATGTGAATCTCTCTCCCACCAGGTACCAGCCACCCCCTCACCGTAACATTTTAGAAAGGCGAAATAGATGAAAAAGGCCAGTCTCAAAGGAAAATGAGGACATCCTCTTAAAAAGCAACCTAAAGCAGAATCCTATTACTAAAGCTTTTCTGATGTTTGATTTTTTTTTTAAGCCAAGGCATTGTAATTTATTCAGTCAGGAAAATCCCTGAGCAATTTCCCTAACTTTTCTGTGGCTTAGAAGCATTTCCCTTTTTTTTTTCTTTTTGGGTGTGGGGAGTGAGAGGGTGTATCTTTGTCTTTTCTCCATACCCAATTTTCCATGACTAAGAAATGGGACATCAAAGGGCTCATTGAAATAGATAAAATGCCCCATCAAATAGCGCTAATAAAACAGCATCTTGATGATTCTTGAGAAGATGGATCAAAGCATATGGACTCAATTTCCCTTGGAAAAATCTACTGGGAAAAAGAAAACCAAGTGGTGTGGGTAAAGTGTTTTCAGTATTTTATTCTTTCCAATCCTGAAATATAGCTCTAATTCTCTGTCAATTAAGGAAGCCCATTGGGAATTCATATCAGCTCTGGATCTATGTTATATTTTGACTTCCAGGGAGTCTAGAAAAATAAATTGAGGAAGTCCAAAAGGATGATAGCTTAGTTAGAATATATCTTTAAAACCCCCACTGCATTCTTATCTCTAAACACAAGAATTTGGTGTGTGGAGGGAGGACAGGGAGAGGGGAGAAGGATTGTAGAAAGAACTTGGAGTTTCCAGCTTATAACCTTTTGTTCTAGGCCTTCCATCTTCAAATGTCATCAGCTTTGAAATGATCACTAATCTTCACTCTATCTCTTGCAATTGTTGACCGTTCTTCTGTTTGGTGTCGATTAGATAGGAAAGAATTTTCAATAATTCAATAGTTCTGTATTAAAGGGCAGCTCAACTGCACATAACTTATCTCCTCGGTTATCAATTGTTTTTATGGAACAGCCCAGGGAAGATCACTTGGCTAACTCACCATCCATCCATCAGGGCTCAGATTCATCTGAGTAAATGTAGAGTTATGATTTAATTACCGAAAGGTTGGGTTCAAATACAACAGAATGAGACTTGTTTATAGAATGATGGCTTGTTTTTCTCAGTTACTAATCGTGAGCTTAATTTTTAATGGAAGAGCATTGCTAGCATAATTAACACCCAATCTACATGTGCATCCATAGAACCAATTAATTAAATTTTATTGATGCCTAGTTGCTCTTTAAAATGCTTTCCAAATGCCTCCAAATTGATTTTAAACTGTTGATAGTGGAAGTCAGTTTACACTTTTCTTGGGTTTATGAAATACTAACCTCTTCACTCATTAAAATATGTTTTATCTACTAGAGGCATTCCATAATTTGCTAAGGATATTTTGCATGGAGTGCATAGTGTGGGCTGATGGCACTGCCAGTTTGAACAGTGTTTAAAACAAATGTTGTAGAACTTGGGGACTACAGTTAGACGGCCCTGAGGATCTGAAAATGAAGAAAGAGTACCCTCTGACAACAGAGCAGCAACAGGTGAAGTCAACCGCAAAAGACAAAAAAGCTCCCAGAACCTCCAGAGGAGACTTAACTTGGAGATTTTTATGCATCTAAAGAAAAAGTGTTTTACCCCTAAAAGGCTGATCAGCAATGAAAGCTTTGAAGAGGAGGGCTCTAGAATGTACTTCAACGCTGCAGAGACATACACCCACTTTGGAGATAAACTTGACTTTATCTTTTTGACTTTTCAATTCCTTAGGGATGACAATCATTACTGCAAATTAAAATCTCTGGCAGTCTCAATCCAATGCCAATAGATATTAACTTCACAGAAGTCCTCTTCTTCTTCTTTTTTTAAAAAAAAAGTGTATAAATTTTGGGGGTGCAAGCGCAATTTTGTTGCATGGATAAACTGCATAGTGGTGAAGTCAGGGCTTTTAGGGTATGCATCACCCAAATAACATACATTGTACCCATTAAGTAATTTCTTATCATCCACTGCCTCCCATTCTCTCATCCTTCCAAGTCTCCATTGTCTATCATAAGTCCTCCTCTTCTTTTCACCAAGAAGTCTTCTGACTATAATACGGCTTCCATGTGGAGACGTAAATATGTTAACAAAGAAGAAACGAGCTACCCTTAAGGAGGAATTCTAGTGTCTTGAATCCCTGTGATGGTGACTTTGCATGGTCAGTGAATCAAAACACGTTTGGATCACATTAAGCTCCACTAGATGGAAAGAATGACCAAGCATCTTTGGCAGCTCTTCTCTCTTATGAACTCTCCAAAAACAAAGCTCCAAATATTGCTCCGATATGATCGTTGTCCTCGTCTCTATAACCTTTATCAAGGGAACTTACTGTCTTGCCTGGGCTATTTCAGTAGCCTCTTAATGGTTGGACTCACCTCCAGCCTGGATGCCTTCAGTCTGTTCTCTGTACTGTGGGTGGCATGATTATATGAATAGCCACCCCTGCACCCTCAACATGCACGCACACACACACACACACACACACACAGCTCCCACACCACTATATGTGATTAATACTTCAATGTCTTCTAATGCTCTCAAGCTCAAGGCAAACTTGCTTAACATGTCAATACTGCCCTATATGGGCAGGCCACTACCTATCGACCTATATACACTCCTGTCTCGGCTCCAGCCACCCTGATCTTCAATTCCTTGTGCAAACAATCCCCCCTATTGCTATAGGGCCTGTCAAGGTAACATTTTATAAAAGCAATGAACAAGGCTCTTACGCAAATACAAAGTAAACAGATACAAAGATTTATTTAACTCATTAAGGAGGAAACCTATAAGCTAGCCCAAGCAGTGTTTGAGAACTGTGTATTTATCAGCACAGGAAAAAAAAGTTAGAATAAGATTGCTAGTTTAGGTAAAAAAATGGCTAATGGATTAAGACTACAGCACTATGAAACCATAACTTTTATTTTCTTTTTTCACCAGCAGAAATCATTTGCATCTCTTGCAGACAAAAATATCTTCAAATTAATCATGACTTCCCAGAGTCTGGGCCTTAGCAAACAAAGGTGGGTTCTCCTAGAACAGGGGTTGGCGAACTATGGCCCACAGGCCAAATGAAGCTTGTGGACTACTTTTGTACAACTTGAGGGCAAAGGATGTTTTATTTATTTATTTTTTTCACATTTTTAAAGGATTGTGAAGACAATCCTGCGAAACAGGTCAGGCACCATGGCTTACTCCTGTCATCCCAGCACTTTGGGAAGCCTCAGCAGAAGGACCGCTTGAACCCAGGAGTTCCAGACCAGCTTGGGAAACATAGTGAGACCTTGTCTCCACAAAAAACAAAAACAAAATTAGCTGGGCATGGTGGTGTGCACCCTGTAGTCCCAGCTACTTGGCAACTTGAGGTGGGAGGATGGCTTAGGCCGGGGAGGTCAAGGCTATGGTGAGCCGTGATTGCACCACTGGACTCTAGCCTGGGTGATGGTGAGAACTTGTCTCAAAATAAACAAACAAACAATCCCCCCAAACAAAGAAGAATACTTCACAGAAATACATATGGTTCAGTTTTAAAATAAAGTTTGAAATATTTACTCTCTGGGTCTTTACATAAAAAATTTGCTGGTCCTGCCCTGGAGAATTAAATAATCCTCAGGTGAGCCTTTTAGCCAGCACTCCACTGGGACTTTGAAACGACAAGCATTTATCCTTTTGCCTTACTTCCAAGTTTTTGGGCATTTTTAAAAAATAGCCTTTGCAGTTATAACCTTTCTTCATAGAATGTCTTTCCCTCCCTCTTCCCTGAGTTTACTCCTTTTTGCAGATGTCAGCTCCAAGGCCATTTCCTCAAAGTGTTCCCTGACTTCGAGACTGAGCCATGTCGCTCTATCTCTAGGTTGTCTTGGTGTTGTGAACCTTCCTGTAGCAGCACACGTCATTGTTACAGCTCTTATTTGATTAATACCTGTACCCCAACTAGTATGCTGTCTCCATTAAGGTAATGACAATGTCTGTTTTATTTTCTGTTTTCTGCTATGTCTGTAGTATCTAAGATAGTGTCTTGTTGTCAGTAGGCAGATAATAAATATATGTTAAACACATGACCAAATGTATGACATTATCATGGTTCAAATTAGTGTTCTGATGTGTAACTCAACTGTGTGTGTGTGTGTTAGTGGTCACAAATCAGTTTCTCACTTTTAGGAACTCTTAGACATTGATATGTGTGATTCTTTGGGCTTTTGAAATACAAGATTAATGCAAGAGATGTTATAAAATAATCAAGAAGTTACCCAGTGAATCCTTCCCCAGTCTCAGCCAACTTTTCTCAGGCTTAGATGATTAGTAGTTTTCTCCTAAAAACTACTGATTGCCATAAATAGGTGAAGACATGGACTGGGGTTATATCAAGGGAGGTTTCATGGTATAATCACTGCTAACACCTTGTAAAAGAGGAGTTACACCCCATATTAAGCTATGACTATGGAATACTATCCAGTACACCAAGGAACATTGGGATTAAAATAAAAATAGAACATGTTAATATGGAGACTTTCATGAGTTTCTCAACAATACGTGTAAGTTTGTATTTGTATGTGTTTTCTGGTCTCCCTGTGAGTAAAGCGGATGATTGTAAAAATGGCATCACTTCACTGTAAGATTATTTAGAATTTAGTGTAAAGCTACTGGAATGTAAATTGCTTTCCTTTGGCTTAGCACTAGGTACAGATCTGAACTTAATAAATATTTGGGAACTCAAGAGTTTCACTTGAATTTATTTTCAAGAGGTCAAAGACAAGTGAAATTTGGTAAGCTGATGGGATTTGGAGGTGGGAAGCCTCCTGAGAAATTCTGTGGCTTATATGGTTAGCTCTCCTTGGAAAACAGAGAGAGATGGCATCACCAGGAACTTCTGCTGGAAGTAAAGGAATTGGGATGTTGAATCTAGATCCATAAGCCCCTTGAAAACATCCTTGAGGAATGAGTTTAGTTGCTTTGTTGAGTTGATGGCCAAAGGCCATCAAAAGGCCCAATAGTTTGCATGACTCAGAGGCATTAACTCCAAAACATAAGACTAAAGTGAAAACCTAATAGAAAAGCATATAATTTGTGGCATGATCAGTCTGGGTTTTCTTCCTGCTACTTATAGTATGATATTGGACAAGATACTTACTCACTAAGCTTTGGTTTTATTATTTGTAAAGTTGATATGAAAATATCATAATCACAGTATCATTGCTAATATTTGTGAGGAAATCACATGTGAGACATCTAGCAAAGTGCCTGGCCCTTAGGGGGTGTTCAATGATAATAACTACCTTTTGTTTGGCTCTTATTATGTATTTAACTTTGTACCACTTACTTTACTTAAAATAAAACATAAATTGAAATATGAGGGAGAACAGTAATTTGACAAATAAGAAAATTGTATCAGTGGGGTCTGATGGACAGCATAATGGCAGAATTGAAATGTAAACACACGTTTTCAAAGTCATTCTTTTTCTGCTGCATCACATAGCCCCTTAGAAAATGTCAGTTTTCTTCTTTTCCGCCTTCAGCTTAAGGAGAGTATGTTCAGGGATCTCAGCCCCAGAGCCCATAGACTTGCTACTCAGTTTCTAGCTAATTTCTAACAAGTTCCCGAGGACCACAGTTTAAGAACCTTTGCCCTATGGCATTGTGGAGCAACAAATGGAAGAGACCTGGGTCCCTGAATGACCACATGCAGCAGAGCTACCCATGATAGAGAGATCCATTCTCCTGTGGACTTTTATGCAAGAGAATAATCTTCAGTCTCCTTTAAGCTACTGAATTTGGGGGCCTTTGCTCATGTTTTTTTTTTTTTTTTTTTTTTTTTCCAGTCTTTAATCCCAATTCTGTCTCAGATTTAAGACCGAGTTAAGTCCCACGTTTCCCCGTTGCTTCTCTACACTGGGATTTTCTCTTTGTTGAACTTCTGTCATACTTAGAGTCTATCACAAATCTTACCAATTTGTTCTCCAATTGTTCCAAAAATGTTAATGCCATCTCTTTCCTTCAATATACTTTTCTATGTCTTTCATTCTGTTCAGCACAATTCTGAGCATACGGTAGATGGTCAGTAAATAGCTCTCAATTCATATTTTAGTAAACTGAGAATTCACGTACACACTGTAATCAAATAATCTTTTTTTAATTAAAAAATGCACATATTAAAACTGCCTCAAAACACACTCTGTTTCCTTTAATGACTCAGAGAGCAAGAAATAAAGTAGTATTGTTATTACTTTACAAGGCATCTCTCATGCTTTGTAGTTACAACCCACAGACTGGTGATGAGAACTGACCACAGAGTATATACATGCAATGTGCCAATGTGCCTCTTCAGAAGACAAGCAGGCTTGAAGTTAACAAAGAGATACAGTCCTTATTAGCGTGGGCATATCTCCACTAATATTTATCATGCATGGTCAAATGGTAAAGCTGTTACACATAGACCTTTTGTTTAACTATACTTAACTTCAAAGCTTTAAATTGTTGGAGATGGAAAAAGAAATCTCAACCTCTTATTTGAGTTGTCCCTGATTTTAATCACAGAACATTGGCCTTAACATAATGGAAGTTCCAGTTACTAAACTATCATCTTCCTCCCACAAGTGAGTTATCCTTGGAGTTAGGCATCATTCCAAATAGAGGCTAGGGCAAATCCCACATTACTTTTTATCTTTTCATGATAAGGGACACAAATATTATTTTATAATCAAGTTAAAACTTTATAGCTTAATTTAATTTCTCTTAAATGTATCACAAATGATGAGTATTGACAATAAAAAGTAGTCCTTATATTATTTTATGCATATGGCAACAAAGACTTAGAATTTTATTCAATATGCAGACTGTTTGCTAGATCCTAAATGAAGTGAGGCAATATACTTGAATGAGTGTATAATCACACATTTATAAATACATATTAATTTTTGTATACTTTTTGATTGTGTAGTGTACATGGAAGAGAGTAAAGTTATATTCAATAGAGGATTTGTATCCAGAATAAATAAATAATTCCCACATGTGAATAAGCAAAAATATCCAAACAAAACATAAAATGGGCAAAAGACCTGAATTCTCATTTGTGAATGTTTGATGGGACAAGCATTCAGAAAGGAAGATATAAAATAATGAATAATCATATTGTACAACAGATACATTCAAATTAAAACCATGATAAGGGCTGGGTGTGGTGGCTCGTGTCTGTAATCCCAGCACTTTGGGAGGCTGAGGCGGATGGATCACGAGGTCAGGAGTTCGGAACAAGCCTGGCCAACATAGTGAAACCCTGTCTCTACTAACAATACAAAAATTAGTCATGCATGGTGGTGAGTACCTGATATCCCAGCTACTCAGGAGGCTGAGGCATGAGAATCACTTGAACCTGGGAGGCAGAGTTTGCAGTGAGCCAAGATCGTGCCACTGCACTCCAGCCTGGGTGACAAAGAGAGACTCCATCTCAAACAAAACAAAACAAAACAAGAAAACAAAAACCACAATAAGATATCACCACATGGCCACCAGAATGGCTAAAACTAAAAAATAACCCTGACAATACCAAGTGTTGACATTGTTGATGGCATATGATGGGAACTGTGATGCGTGCAATGACAAAGCATAAGACTAATCCTGATGTGCTGAGGACAGAGCTGCAGACCGATAGGAGCTAGTTCCTGAGAGCAGCATTGGCCATATTTCTGAGCCTCTGAACCAACGCAAGCTCTCACCTCTCCCTGGATCTCTTGTTATGGAAAAACATAAATCAGTGGACAGATAGCTAGATAGACAAACTAACTTCTGTTTAAGCTACTGTTAGGCCAGGTTTTCTATTATTAGCAACTGGATCAATTCCTCACTTATTCAGAGGTGTTACTGATTGATAATGGAACTGTGTCCTGAAACTCTTCCTGCACTGACTTTAGATTTCTTCTAAAGGAAGCATCCTTTCTTGCAGTCCCTTGAACATCCTCTCGCTCATTTCTGACTCTCAAACTTAATCTCTGAGTGGCAATTTAAATTGTAATCCATACAGTAGAGTACTATTTGGCAATAGAAAGAAATGAACTTTGATACACGCAGCAACTTTGATCGATCAAAAGTAACATAACGGAGTGAAAGAAGCCAGATTGCAAATGTACACTATATGATCCCATGTATACACAATTCTAAAAAATGCAAACTAATCCTCATAGAGGCAAGAGGGAAGGATTACAACGAGGCACAAGGAAATGTTTGCGGGCAATGGATATGGTCCATGATGAGTATGTGTCACATGTGCAAATATATGTTAAAGCTTATTAAATTGTACACTTTAAAAACTTGTAATGCACTATAATGCATTTTCCCTCCTTACTCATTTGCACTTATTTGCACATTTCTTGGACTATCCATATTACCTTACAAAGCAAACTGAGGGAAGTGTAGGAAACAAGGGCAAAGAAAAAGGAACAAAAACCTGAGTTCCTACCAGTTAGATGTAACAGCTGCTAACTTTGAGATTTCTGTATTCTTCCCATCATTTCTGAATGCATGCAAGCACATATATAAGCACACGAATGCCTCCCTCATTGCGGTACTCTCAGTACCAAGCATTGTGAGATGTGCTGTGGGAAGAGGTTCTGACGATTTATATACTCGCAACCCAACTACCAGATTTCAGATAGATCTTGACTGTGTTACTTGGAACAAATTTCTTAGCTTCTTTGTGTCTCAGTTTCCTCATCCCATGCATATGGGATGAAGAAGCAAAATAATTGTGCCTTGCTTACAGGGTGGTTGTGAGTCATGAATGAGTTATATATAAAAAGGTTTTAAAATGCATGGCATATATAAGTGTGAGGTAAGAGTAATTACTCGGAAGTCAGTATTTGTCAAATGAATTATCCATCACCATTCTTTTAATAGTAAATCAAAAATAGGTGGATAGACTAAGGGAGAGAATCTCATCCTCAGAGTTTTAGTGGATGAGCAAGCAGAAATTCCTTCCTTAAAGAAAGTCATAGAATGCACTAACCAGGTTCTATACCTTTGTCTTACTGCAGTGGGTGGCCTGGAGAGGATGAAATGTGTGTGTGTGTGTGTGTGAGAGAGTTGTGTGTGTGTTTGTGTTATGTGTGTGGTGTCATTATTTTTTTAGACACATGATTTGACCTGGGCTGTGGTCAAAGCCTTATAAATAACAAGCCAGGATACAATGCGATTGTGTGTCCTAAGTACCTTAAAAGGCAAAGGGCTGATGAGGGAGATGTCAGTCTTCTGGCATCCTCTTGTGAGCCAGCCTTTTTCTCTGGAGAATCTGATGATGGGGAGTTCATGGACAGCACAGAGAACATATTGACAAACCAACCATGAGAAATATATCAAGATTTATCATCTCTTGGAGTAAAAATTGACCCCAATTTAACCTCTATTAATATTTATTTCTCAGGTCAATAAATCTAGAATTTGTCTTAGTAAAAGTCAGTATCAGTTGAATTCTGCCTCCTCTTCTTAGGGGGCACAGAAGAAAGGGAAACTGTAATTTGAACATGTTAAAAATAAAATAATAAAAGTCACACACAACATTCCCAGGGTGGGGGGAAACCCACAACACTCCTGCTACTTCTGATTTTAAAACAAATAGACATTGCACCCCAAACATAAATTGCCTCGATTCCACAATTCACATCTCTGGTGGAATGGGAGGCCAACCACAGGGAAGAGGCATGGGGCCCACAATGCTCAGACACCAGACACCAGAGACCTTTCTCCCATCATCTCACTGCACTGAGTTGCTATTTCCCAATCTTAAAAAAAAAAAAAAAAAAAAAAACAACAACAACAAAAAAAACTGGCTGGGCATGGTGGCTCAGGCCTGTAATCCCAGCACTTTAGGAGGTCACAGCAGGCGGATCATGAGTTCAGGAGATCCAGACCATCCTGGCTAACACGGTGAAACACCGTCTCTACTGAAAATACAAAAACAAAATTAGCTGGGTGTGGTAGTGGGCACCTGTAGTCCTAGCGACTGGGGAGCCTGAGGTGGGAGAATGGCGTGAACCCGGGAGGCGGAGCTTGCAGTGAACTGAGATGGGGCCACCACCTACACAACAGAGCATGACTCCGTATCAAAAACAAACAAGAAAAAACAAACAAAAAAAACCCCAAACTATATATGCCTATCTATATTGTTTTGTTCATTGTGCTTTTCACTTAAGAATTTCATCTCTTTGAGACCAGGTAGTCATCTTTCTTTTGTATGCATTTTACTGACTCTTACTGAAAAAAAAGGTAAAATGATGTCACTATATTATGTTTTAAGGAAAACATAAATTATTTTTCATGTTTGACCTGATTTACTTTTATTTATTTATTTATTTTTTCAACTTTTATTTTAGGTTCAAGGGAGTCCATTGCATGTTACTGAGGTTTGGTACACAATGATCCCGTCACCCAGGTAGTGAGCATAGTACTTGATAGGCCATTTTTCAGCCCTTGCCCTCCTCCCACTCTCCCTCTTCTAGTAGCCCCCGGTGTCTATTGTGCTCCTCTTTATGTCCATGTATACTCAATGTTTAGCTTCCACTTGTAAGTGAGAATATGTGGTATTTGGTTTTCTGCTTCTGCATTAATTTGCTCAGGATAAT
Organism: Rhinopithecus roxellana; assembly: GCF_007565055.1. Classification (NCBI taxonomy): domain Eukaryota; kingdom Metazoa; phylum Chordata; class Mammalia; order Primates; family Cercopithecidae; genus Rhinopithecus; species Rhinopithecus roxellana. The sequence continues at coordinate 11,709,787 of NC_044568.1, forward strand.
GACCTCTAGTTGCATCTGTGATGGTGCAAAAGACATGATTCTGTTCAGTGTTTATGGCTATGTAGAATTTCATGGGTTATAAGTACCACATTTTCTTTATTCAGTTCACTGTTGATGGGCACCTAGGTGGATTCCATGTCTCTGCTATTGTGAACAGTGCTGTGATGAACATACAAGTGTATGTGTCTTTTTGGTAGAATGATTTCTTTTCCTTTGTGTATGTACCTACTAATGGGATTGCTGGATTGAATGGTAATTCTGCGAAAAGATAAAACTTAATAATAACTAAGGGGTAATATGTGAAGCCAGCAAATCTTCCTTCCATCCTTTCTTCACACTGCCTTTTCCCCTTTGATGATTTGTGTGGGAGGGGTATTTAGATGTCAACAACCACGTGTTTGATGCATTAGCTTCCATACCTCTTGCCAACCTACAAAATCTTCTCTACCTCTCATCCATTACCTGATTCTCATTATTTTCTTTCTCTCCTGGAGAGTAAACTTTAGTCCTCTTGGGACCATCCTTCTTCCTATGCCTCACATCATCCTCTATTACCCATGCTTTGCTATCTAATTCCTACCCAGACTATTGACAAGAAACACCATGAAACTCAAATGATGCAATAGTTGAAAAAACATATTGTAAATGTAAGGCATCAGATAACTATGAGGGCTTTTAATATTTTTAATACTCCTGGGTTAAGCAACATGTTTCAGGACTGGCATCAAATAAAGTGGTGTACAGCCAGCATTAAAGGTTGGGTTTTCATGACTTCACTACATACATGAATCAGGTAGCAGATAAATGGAATAGGGAATGTGAGTTTCTCTTACTACAATTTTTGAATTAGCCACCTCATCTCTTCCATTATTGCATTATTTTTTATCAATGTTCTTTATTTCCTTCACAGAACTTATGATGACATTCTATTGTTTTAGTTATTTGTTTACCTATTTATTATTGTATGAAAATGCAAGTTTAGAGGTACGGTCTTGCTATGTTACCCAGGCTGAACTTGAACTCTTGGGCTCAAGTGATCCTTCCGCCTCAACCTCCAGAGTAGCTGGGAGTACAGGTGCATTCCACCACACCTGGCTCACGTGTTACATTTTCTGCTCAGTAAATATTTATTGAAAGAATGAAAAAAAAAAGAATGAATAAGGGGAAATAAATATATGAATAAATATTTTAAAAATAAAGTAATAGATTGAATTAATAGCTGCAATTCTTCATTTTATCCTCTCTGCCTGTCCTTTGCTGTGTGACTTTGAGGTTCCTCCACAAAAGGGGAGACGTATATTTTGCAACCCTTGGCGCTTGGCTTGGCCACGTGACTTACTTTGATCACTAGCATAAGGCATAAGTGATGATGTGCCAGGTTGAAACCCAGGCCTTAAGAGGCCCTATTGTTTCTGCTTGATCCCTTTCACTTCTACTAATGCCATGAGAAAGGCGTGCCTGGGATAGCCCATTGCTCTCAGGAGAGGATGAGAGACTTGTGGTGCAGAGCCGCCTACAGCCCATTAGTCTAGATCAGCTGACTCGCAGGCATTCGTGGCGGTTTTAAGCCACTGAGCCATGGAGTTATTACATAGCAATACTGCTGATATACTAAATAAGACAATTAACAATGATAATCATGCTTACATTAACTTAAACCACCTGTATCTAGGTAACGAGCTTGGTTGCTGGAATGTAGATCAAACACTTCTGGAATTGTGATTTTTGGACATGGGGCTTTCAAGATTACTTCATGAAGGCACAGAGTTAGGAAATTCCAGAGGCAAACGTAGATTCCTTATTGCAGCCCTGCTCCCTTTCCTCCTCCCACCTCTTCCCTACACACATATAATTGCCTTAGGGATGAATATTATGCTAGCTGGATCCAGAGCTGACATTTCTGATGGGACCTTGCATTGCATATAGCAGAAACCAGAATCTTTCCAATCACTCGACTGAAGGGAAACAAATTGTGCTTTGCTATTTGCATTTGTTTTTGCATTTTCACCATTTATGAGATTGAGCAAAGCTAATTTGACAGACATTTATTAATCTTCTGTAATGAAATTGTAAAGAATGGTGTGAATTTCTTTCCGCAGGCCTCTGAGAACATCATTTTCTAAATGTGTGTGTGTGTGTGTGTGTGTGTGTGTGCTTTTTAATCACCTAAAATGTTTATCTGCCCTGAGGTTTTAAGACTGAAAACTTGGCATTCTAAATCATCATGAAGAAAACCATAATAAACTTACTATTAATCGGAGAGGCAGGAAAGTAGATTATAGAACTATCCAATCTTTTTTTTATCAACCTTTCATATTATAACTACCCATTTTTCTTATCATCTGGCATCCAACATTTGGTTTTCAAGCACAAACAATGTTAGCACTTATGCATTTAATTTACTTTCTGGAATCTCCTTTTTGTTTGGTTCTTAGAGCATTTTAAAGAAATATCTCTGGCTTCCATCTAAACTGGTAATACTTTAAAACTTTAGAACATTTTAATTTAACTAATGTTGCTATGACAATAGTGATGTTTCTAAAATGATTTTCTAAGTTCAAGAGGTAACACTATAAGAATGAAGTCATTTCATAACTGAGAAGTTAGAGAGAAACCCAGACTGATAGTGCCATATGAAACTTTTCTCAGAAAGTGATGTGTATGTAGGGAAAGGGGTTGGAAAGGCTTGAAAAACAGGCCCTGAGGCCCTTGCCAGAAGCAGATGCCCAATCTTTAACTTTCTTTTTTGGATCAGAATCATGATCCAAAAATAAACCTTTTTTCTTTATAAATTACTCAGCCTTGGGTATTCTAACAACACAAAATGAACCAAGACAGTTACTAAATTTTATTTTCAAACTTTAACATGCTGTGCAGATTCAGAAAGAGCTTTTTAGGCAGCTTTATCCAAAGTCCCAAGCTTGGCTTCTATTGCCTCATCATAGGTCACATGCTCGTCCCTGAATGAAACCATATGGCCAAGAGGATGAATTCCTCTGACTGGCCAGTCTCCCATTTCTTGTTGTTTCCTAGAGGCCAGAGAAGATCAGCCCTAACTAAATTATATATAGAAAGGGGACGGGTAGTTCCCCAAAGAGAGATAGCTATTATTATCAGAATTAGGCAAACAAAAACTCTTGTTAATAAAGTTTTTTCTATTTTCTGGGTCTAAAGAAAAAAAAAGCACTATAGTATTATTTGGGTAGTATTGGCTCTCTGCAATAGACTTAATTATTTCTCTATGTCCTCATTGTTCCAGGCTATGATTTGAATGTTTGTGTCCCCTCAGTATTATTATGTTAAAATCCCAACCCTCAAAATGATGATATTCAGAGGTGTTTCCTTTGGGAGGTAATTAGGTCATGAAGGTGGGACCTTCATGAATGGAATTTATGCTCTTACAAAAGAGACCTGACAGGGATCTCCTGTTACTTCCACCATGTGAGGATGTCACAAGGTGGCACTCTGTCTAAGCCAGAAAGTAGGCCCTTACCTGACACCGAATCTGCTTTGCTCTTGGACTTCCCAGCCTCCACAACTGTGAGAAATAAATTTCTGTAATTTATAAACCATCTAGTTTATGTTATTTTGTTATGGCAACTTAAGGGACTGATACATTCCATAGTAAATTCGTGTAACTACAGCCTTATTTTGTCATTAAAGTCGACAGAGTAGCCTTACCTACTTCTTGACCTTGAATTTAACCATGGGATTTACTTTGGTCAATGGGACATTGGTAGATGTGACAAGCATAGGAATTTGACACGTGTCAGTGTGTTTGGCTTGCGGTTTTAACTCCTGCCACCACCACGAGAAGACCATGTCTCAGGTACCTGCCAGCCTCGGGAGAGTAAAGAAATGGAGAACATACCTGAATCTAAGTTGTCGCCCAGAACCAGGCCCAGCTAGGTTCAGACAAGATCAGCTCAGCTCCAATCAAACTACAGATGGATGAGTGAGAAATAAAGCTTATTATTAAGGGCCATTGAGGCTTTATGGCTCTTTGTTACATTGCAATAGCCAACAAAGATGCCTTCTCACTCACATCTAGCCACGTAGAGGAATGAGGAATTGGAACATACTAGATTGTTTCTGTCTGCTAGTGGCATTTACAGGAAAACCATCCATCTTCCTTCTCCTTTGTCAGTCTGGACACCATCCACGAAGTGAGTAAAACTGATTTCTAATTTGGTTGAGTAATTTCTCACCATTATTCCCCCAAATTAGATTTTACTTCTATTGTCTCCTTTTCTATAAACTTCCCCCAAACTCAAAGAGTTTATAATTTGTGTTCTGAAGTGTTTGACGTTGAACACGATGCTATAAATAATCCACCGCTCTGAGCATGTTCAATAAGAATTACAACACTATTATTATGACTACACTTAGGCATTTACAAATTTGCCTTTAAATAGAGATTTATCAGGGGTTTCAGCTGCTCAGTGATGGAACAATATTAATGTCTTCACAAGAACAAATGAGTTAATCCAATCTTTCTATATGCTTGGAGACTGGCGATCTCAGTTTGGACAGCTGGGTTTCTAGATACAGTAACTTCTCTGTTACATGGAAGGGCTGGGGATGGGCTGTTTTCATTGTGTGTGTATGTGTGCGTGTGTGTGTGTGTGTTTAAATAGTTACACAGGGCTTGAGGTTGCAGAGAAAAAAACCACTGAGATAGGCTTTCCATTTAGTCTGAGGTGCAGATATTCAAAGAATATCTGCTTGAAAAGGGGCAGAAGTGTGGACCCTAAAGGAACATCATCAGCTCCACAGTCTTGTCCACACAAAGCCGTATTTTCCTCAGTGAACTCATTAGGGAAGGCACCCCAGTAGTTAGAGAGTGGGCTTTGGAGTTAACCTCATCTGGGTTTGAATCCCAGCTCCAAGCTTAGCGGGCTTGGACAAAAACATTTACAAAAATTATGTAGTCTGGATGTAGTGGCTCATGCCCGTAATCCCAGCATTTTGGAAACTGAAGTGGGAAGATTGCTTGAGACCAAGAAGTTCAAGATCAGCCTGGGCAACATAGCAAGACCCTGTCTCTACAAAACTTAAAAACAATCATCCAGGTGAATTGGTGCCTGCCTGTAGTCCTACCTACTGGGGGCTGATGCAAGAGGTTTGCTTGAGGTCAGAGGTTGGAAGCTGCAGTGAGCTATGATTATGCCAATGCACACCAACCTGAGTGACACAGTGGGACCCCATTTCTAAACTAAATAAAGAAAAATAAAGAAATAAAAAATTTGAAAAGTTATTTACACATTTATTTTATCCACTGGTGCACTTATGGTTTTAGGTCATGCTCCATAAAAGTGGAGTCTGAGAGAAGGATTAAAATGCCATTTTTTAATTGAGGGAGGGACTGCTCTTAGGAGAAACCTGAAAGGGAGAGAAGAGCACCAGATAGGGGAGAGGCAAGAGCCGAGCAAGGATGTGCCAAGTAAGGTCTAAAGTTGGCCTGATCAGTGTGGGATGCTGGAGCATGTGTCCAAACACAGGGCCATCTTTGTCTTGAGGCAGCAAAGTGCCAGCTCTTTCTAAAAGTTGTCACATAATAGCAAACAAATGGAATCAACCTAGGTGCTCATCAATGGTGGATTGGATAAAGAAAATGTGGCACATATATACCATGGAATACTATACAGTCATAAAAAGGAATGAAATAATATCCTTTGCAGCAACGTGGATGTAAGCAAATTAATGTAAAAACAGTAAACCAAATACCACATGTTCTTACCTATGAGTAGGGGCTAAACATTGGTTACAAATGGACACAAAGTTAGGGTAATAGATACAAGGCATTCTTTTTTTTTTTTTTTTTGAGATGGGGTCTGACTCTGTTGCCCAGGCTGAAGTGCAGTGATGCAATCTTGGCTCACTGCAACCTCCACCTCCTGGGTTCAAGTGATTCTCCTGCCTCAGCCTTCCAAGTAGCTGGGACTACAGGCATGTGCTACCACACCTGGATAATTTTTTTGTAGTTTTAGTAGAGATAGGGTTACACCATGTTAGCCAGGATAGTCTATATCTCCTGACCTCGTGATCTGCCACCTCAGTCTCCCAAAGTGCTGGGATTACAGGCATGAGCCACCGTGCCCGGCTGATACTAGGGATTCTAAAAGGGGGAAGGGGAGGAGGGGAACAAGGGTTGAAAACTAACCATCTGGCACTAGGTTTGCTGCTTGGGCAACAGGATCATTAGAAACTCAAACCTCAGCAATACACAACATACCCATGGAACAAACTTGCACAGGTACCCCCTGAATCTAAAACAAAAAAATTTTTAAAAAACAATACAAATTGTGATAAAATATACATAAGATAAAATACCATTTTAACCATTTTAAAGTGTATAATTGAATAGTAGCATTAGGTACATTCAAAATGTTGTCCAACTAGAATCACTATCTAATTTTGGTACTTTTTCTTCACCCTAAAAGGAAATCCTACATCCATTAGTTTTCACTTCCATTCTCTCCTCCCTTTAGCCCCTGGCAACCACTCATCTGCTTTCTGTCCCTATGGATTTGTATATGTACTCATTTCTTTTTAAGACTGAATAGTATTTCATTGCATGCATATACTACTTTTTTTCTTTTTTTGAGATAGAATCTCACTCTGCCCAGGCTGGAGTGCAGTGGTGTGGTCTCAGCTCACTGCAGCTTCCACCTCCTGGGTTCAAGTGATTCTCATGCCTCAGCCTCCTGAATAACTGGAATTACAGGTGTGCACCACCACACCTGGCTATTTTTGTATTTTTAGTAGAGATGGGGTTTTGTCATGTTGACCAGGCTAGTCTTGAACTCCTGACCTCAAGTGATCTGCCCTCCTCGGTCTCCCAAAGTGCGAGGATTATAGGCGTGAGCCACGATGCCCCAGCACATTTTGTTTATCCATTCATTCGTTGACGGACATTTGGGTGGTTTCCACATTTTGGCACTCCTGAAAGTTCTTCTATAAATATTTGTGTACAAGGTTTTTGTTTAAATACTTCTTTCAATTCCCTTGGATATGTACATAGGAGTAGAATTGCTGATGATATGATAATTCTATATTTAATTTTTTGAGAAACTACCAAACTGTTTTCCACAGTGGCCGCACATTTTACATTCCTACCAGTAATGAATGTGGGTTCCAATTTCTCCACATCCTCACCAACACTTGTCATTATCTATCTTTTTCATTGTAGCCATCCTAGAGGGTGGGAAGTGACATCTCCTTGTGGAAAACCAGCTTTTTGTACTCATATCAACAGTCAATAGCTTCAGATTGCTCTAGGGCATTTATTCTTCCATTGAGGTGATCTTTATCAGCCAAAGGCAATTCTCCAGGGAAGGGGTGCAGCTGTGAGCCATGATCAGGTCACACTCACAGCAGCTGATAAATGGGCCTACCACACTCATTCATTCAAGAGACATCTACTTACCCACTCATACAAGAGACATTCAAGAGGCACCTTCACGACACTGAGCACAATATTAGGTACAGAGGATGCAAAGAACAGACTATTTTTTTTGAGACAGAGTCTTGCTCTGTCATCCAGGCTGGAGTGCAGTGGTGCAATCTCTCTCACTGCAACCTCCGCCTCCCAGGTTCAAGCAATTCTCCTGCCTCAGCCTCCCAAGTGGCTGAGACTACAGGCGCATGTCACTATGCCTGGCTAATTTTTTTTGTATTTTTAGTAGAGATGGATTTTCACCATATTGAGCAAGCTGGTCTCGAACTCCTGACCTCGTGATCTGCCTGCCTTGGCCTCCCAAAGTGCTGGGATTACAGGCGTGAGCCACCACATCCGGCCAAAGAACAGAGTTTGACTTAAAAGAGTAAACATTCCACTGAATAACCTTGATGAAATGACCACACAATGATAGACACACAATTCTGATAAATATGGGGAAGAAAAGGAATTTGGTGCTATGCGTGTGATAAGATTTGACAAATAAATAAAAAGATTTGACCTCAGGAGGATGGTCAGAGGAATCTTCTGTGAGAAATTAATGATTGAGGTGAATTCTAGAGAATATAAGTATAGGGGAACTAGATACCTAAAGAAGAACCAGGAAGGAGTTCTGGGCTAAAGAACCAATGTGCGCAAGGAATGACGTGTTCTAGAATCTGAAAAACTTATCGTGAGGAGATGGAGTGGGCAGGTGTTTTTGAATCCAACTGGTGAGGTTGGTAGGGCCCACACCTGCAGGATAACCTAGAAAGCTTATGTTTATTCTAAGCACAATTGGAAGCCATCGCAGAAGATTAAGCAGGGGTGGGATGTGGGAGGGATCTGATTTGTGTTTTCTGATAATATCACTCTTTCTACCCTGCAGAGAGTGGACTGGGATTATATTTGAAGGAGCACATATGTCATATACAGATTTTTCTGTTCTCTCTGGGATCAGGGCAGTGCATTCTCTCATTGTGGCACATGCTGACTCTCCCTCATGGTGGTTTGTTTCTTCATCAGTTTGTAGGCGTTTTCATCAAGAGATCACCTTCAGCAGGGGTTATTATCCATGAGAATCCTAAATGTCTTGGATTCTGGAAGTGTTCCTTCCAATACTTTTTTGGAAGCTTGAAGTCTCTGCAATATATGGGTAGGAATTTGAGAGGGACACAATAAATAAGAACCCTCTTTCCCACCTGAGTTCAGAACCAATTGACAAAAGCAGAGAAGTCACACAAATCAAGATTGGCTTCGTTGCTGTGAAAGTTGAACTGGAATAACATGGCTTAGAAGCATGAACACAGGAGCAAGAAGTTTCCTAGTACTGCACCTGAAAATTAGGCTCACCCACCTAGTCACAGATGATAGCTAAAAACTGCTGACTCTCACTCTGCCTGTGTTGACCAGATCCTTGCTGATAAGCTGCGGGGCAGGAACAGGCAAATTATTCTCAAGAAGAAAAGATGAAGAGCAAGGGGCTATAATTGAAGTGCAAAGTGTTCTGGGAAACTTAGAAAGTATTTCTAAGGGAAAATTACAGAGTATTTCTTTTTTTGTGACAGGGTCTCACTCTGTAGCCAAGGCTGGCGTGCAGTGGCACCAACACCACTCACTGCAGCCTTGATTTTCCCGGGCTCAGGTGATCCTCCCACCTCAGCCTCTGAGTAACTGGAACTACAGGCATGTGCTACCAAACCCAGCTAATTTTTGTATTTTTTGTAGAGACAGGGTTTTGCCATGCTGCCCAGGCTGGTCTCAAACTCTTGGGATCAAGCAATCCACCCACTTCAGCCTCCCAAAGTGCTGAGATTACAAGTGTGAACCACCATGCTGACTTAGAGAGCATTTCTTGAAGGAAGTGAGATTTGAACTGGGCCTTGAGTGATATGTTATTTGTTTATTTAAAAAATATGGATGGGTTATTTACTCTGTGGTAGGCTTCCTAGCTATGATGCCTGTGAATTGACAGTGAGAGAGAGAGAGATAATGGTGTCCTATGCTGAGATTACAGATTAAGCAACAGTACAGAGGCATTTCTGATGTAGATATCAAAAAAGTAGTAGTAAAATTACTTGATATGCTTGTCAGTAGCAGGTACAGAAGATGCCTCATCCATATGACCTTGACACTCACCATTCCTACTAAAGAAGTCTTGCTGGTAGTATGCCTCTGGAAATGGGAACAGCTGAGCTAGAGTCCAGGGCAGACTGGAATTGCTGGGCAGTTGCCATCCATGGGAGCATCCCTCAGCCACCAATAAATGGGAGTTGGTGCACACCCCAGCTTCCCGACTTCTTGGGTGGGCCAACTCTGAAACATGTTTTCCCATATGGACACTGACTCCTGCTTGTCTATAGTGGAAACCTCCTCATCTATGTCCCAGGGATTGCCTTTTCATTCACTCTCCTCTACTGGTGTCTCCTGAGATCACCTCTCAAATCAAACACTTGCACTCACACCTTTATCTCAAGATCTTCTTGATATGTACACTTTTTAAAGTAAAAGTTCATGTTTCTATTATTTAGATAACAACACGAGTTAATTATGTACAAACATAATTAAATAGGAAGTTACAAAGATATTTCAAATGCCTGTTCATTAGATCATCCATCCATCAAATGTCATTGACAATTATGGTTGAGCAATGTTGGGCATTATTTTAAGGAACAATAAATAATGTCGAATTTGGCATGTAGGAAGTGCTCAATGAATATGACTTCCATATGAGTAGGATTCTTGCTAAACTCAGCTTGTCTTTTTCCTTTTTTTTTTTTTTCTGAGATGGAGTTTTGCTCTTGTTGCCCAGGCTGGAGTGCAATGGCACAATCTCAGCTCACTGCAACCTCCGCCTCCTGGGTGCAAGTGATTCTCCTGCTTCAGCCTCCTGAGTAACTGGGATTACAGGCGTGCACCACCACGCCCAGCTAATTTTGTGTTTTTAGTAGAGATGGGGTTTCTGCATGTTGGTCAGGCTGGTCTTGAACACCTGACCTCAGGTGATCCGCCCCCCTTGGCCTCCCAAAGTGTGAGGTTACAGGCATGAGCCACCGCACCCATCCTTCTTTTCCCTTTTTAAAAACAGATTTGGGAGTTGCGGGCAAGATGGCCAAATAGGAACAGCTCTAGTCTGCAGCTCCCAGGGAGATCAATGCAGAAGGTGGCTGATATCTAGCATTTCCAACTGAGGTACCTAGCTCATCTCACTGGGACTGGTTAGACAGTGGGTACAGCCAATGGAGAGAGAGCCAATGCAGGGTGGGGCATTGCCTCACCCTGGAATTGCAAGGAGTTGGGGAACTCCCTCCCCTGGCTAAGGGAAGCCATGAGGGACTGTGATGTCAGGAATGGTACATTCCAGCCACAGATACTACACTTTTCCCATGGTCTTCTCAACTTGCAGACCAGGAGATTCCCTTGGGTTCCTACACCACCAGTGCCCTGGGTTTCAAGCACAAAACTAGGTGGCCATTTGGGCAGACACCAAGTTAGCCTCAGTTTTTTTTCATACCCCAGTGGCGCCTGGAAAGGTAGCGAGACAGGACCATCCACTCCCCTGGAAAGGAGGCTGAAACCAGGGAACCAAATGGTCTAGCTCAGCAGATCCCACCCCCACAGAGCCCAGCAAGGTAAGATCCACTGGCTGGAAATTCTTGCTGCCAGCACAGCAGTCTGAAGTTGACCTGGGATGCTCGAGCTTGGTGGCGGAGGGGCATCTGCCATTACTGAGGCTTGAGTAGGCAGGTTTCCCATCACAATATAAACAAAGCCTCTGGGAAGTTTGGACTGGATGGAGCCCACCACAACTTGGCAAAGCTGCTGTAGCCAGACTGCCTGTCTAGATTCCTCCTCTCTGGGCAGGGAATCTCTGAAAAAAATGCAGTAGCCCCAGTCAGGGGCTTATAGATAAAACTCCTATCTCCCTGGGACAGAGCACCTGGGGGAAAGGGTGGCTTGTAGATGCAGCTTCAGCAGACTTAAATGTTCCTGCCAGCCGGCTCTGAAGAGAGCTGGATCTCCCAGCACAGTGCTTGAGCTCTGCTAAGGGACAGACTGCCTCCTCAAGTGGGTCTCTGACCCCCATGCCTCCTGACTGGGAGACACTTCCCAGCAGGGGCCAACAGATACCTCACACAGGAGAGCTCCAGGTGGCATCTGGCAGGTGCCCCTCTGGGACAAAACTTCCAGAGGAAGGAACAGGCAGCAATCTTCGCTGTTCTGCAGCCTCTGCTGGTGGTACCCAGGCAAACAGCATCTGGAGTGGCCTTCCAGCACACTCCAGCAGACCTGCAGCAGAGGGGCGTGACTGTTAGAAGGAAAACTAACAGACAGAAAGGAGTAGCATCAACATCAACAAAAAGAATGTCCATACAGAAACCCCATCCAAAGGTCACCAACATCAAAGACCAAAAGTAGATAAATCCACAAAAGTGAGGAAAAACCAGTGCAAAAAAGCTGAAAATTCCAAAAACCAGAATACCTCTTCTCCTCCAAAGGATCACAACTCCTTGCCAGCAAGGGAAGAAAACCAGATGGAGAACGCGTTTGATGAATTGACAGAAGTAGGCTTCAGAAGATGGGTAATAACAAACTCCTCCTAGCTAAAGGAGCATGTTCTAACCCAATGCAAGGAAGCTAAGAACCTTGAAAAAAGGTTAGAGGAATTGCTAACTAGAATAAAGAGTTTGGAGAAGAGCATAAATGACCTGATGGAGCTGAAAAACACAGCACAAGAACTTCTGAAGCATATACAAGTATCAATAGCCAAATCAATCAAGTGGAAGAAAGGATATCAGAGATTGAAGATCAATTTAATGAGTTAAAGCATGAAGACAAGAAAAATTAATCAATAGATAGACTGCTAGCCAGACTAATAAAGAGAAAAAATAATGAAAAGGAAAGAACAAGGTCTCCAGGAAATGTGGGACTATGCGAAAAGACCAAACCTATATTTGATTGGTGTACCTGAAAATGATGGGGAGAATGGAACGAATTTAGAAAACACTCTTCAAGACATTATCCAGAAGAACTTCCACAACCTAGCAAGACAGGCCAATGTTCAAATTCAGGAAATATGGAGAATACCACAAAGATACTACTTGAGAAGAGCAACCCCAAGACACATATTCATCAGATTCACCAGGGCTGAAATTAAGGAAAAAGTGTTAAGGGCAGCCAGAGAGAAAGGGCAGGTTACCCACAAAGGGAAGCCCATCAGACTAACAGCAGATCTCTTGGCAGAAGCCCTACAAGCCAGAAGAGAGTGGGGGCCAATATTCAACATTCTTAAAGGAAAGCATTTTCAACCCAGAATTTCGTATCTAGCCAAACTGAGCTTCACAAGTGAAGGAGAAATAAAATCCTTTACAGACAAGCAAATGCTGAGAGATTTTGTCACCACCAGGCCTGCCTTACAAGAGTGCCTGAAGGACACACTAAATATGGAAAGGAAAAATGAGCATCAGCCACTGCAAAAACATACCAAATTGTAAAGACTATCAACACTATGAAGAAACTGCATCAACTAATGGGCAAAATAACCAGCTACCATCGTAATGGCAAGATCAAATGCACACATAACAATATTAACTTTAAACGTAAATGGGCTAACTGCCCTAATTAAAAAGACACAGACTGGCATATTTGATAAAGAGTCAAGACCCATTGGTGTGCTGTACTCAAGAGACCTATTTCACATGCAAAGACACACATAAGCTCAAAATAAGGGAATGGAATAATATTTACCAAACAAATGGAAAGCAAAAAAAAAAAAAAAAGGAAAGAAAAAGAAAAAAAAAAAGCATGGGTTGGAATCCTAATCTCTGATAAAACAGACTTTAAACCGACAAAGATCAAAAAAGACAAAAAAGGGCATTACATAAGGGTAAAGGGATCAATGCAATAAGAAGAGCTAACTAACTTAAATATACATGCACCCAATACAGGAGCACCCAGATTCATAAAGCAAGTTCTTAGAGACCTACAATGAAACTTAGACTCCCACACAATAATAGTGGGAGACTGTAACAACCCACTGTCAGTATTAGACAGATAAACGAGACAGAAAATTAACAAGGATATTTAGAACTTGAACTCAGCTCTGGACCAAGTGGACCTAATAGACATTTACAGAACTCTCCACCCCAAATCAACAGAATATACATTCTTGTAAGCACCACATCACACTTATTCTAAAATTGACCACATAATTGGAAATAAAACACTCTTCTGCAAATGAAAAGAATGGAAATCATAACAAACAGTCTCTCAGACCACAGTGCAATCAAATTAGAACCCAGGATTAAGAAACTCACTCAAAACTGTGCAACTACATGAAAACTGAAAAACCTGTTCCTGAATGGCTACTGGATAAATAACGAAATTAAGGCAGAAATAAATAAGTTCTCTGAACCAATGAGAACAAAGGCATAACACACCAGAATCTCTGGGACACAGCTAAAGGAGTGTGTAGAGGGAAATTTATAGCACTAAAAGCCCACAAGAGAAAGCAGGAAAGATCTTAAATCGACATCCTAATAGCACAATTAAAAGAACTAGAGAAGCAAGAGCAAACAAATTCAAAAGCTAGCAGAAGACAAGAAATAACTAAGATCAGAGCAGAACTGAAGGAGATAGAGACACAAAATCTCTTTGAAAAATCAATGAATGCAGAAGCTGTTTTTCTTTTGAAAAAATTAATAAATAGACTGCTAGTCAGACTAATAAAGAAAAAAAGAGAAAAGAATCAAATAGACACAATAAAAAACAATAAAGGGGGTATCACCACTGTTCCCACAGAAATACAAACTACCATCACAGAATACTATAAATGCCTCTAGGCAAATAAACTAGAAAATCTAGAAGAAATGGATAAATTCCTGGACACATTCCCCTTCCCAAGTCTATATTGGGAAGAAGTTGAATCCCTGAATAGACCAATAACAAGTTCTGAAATTGAGGCAGTAATTAATAACCTGCCAACAAAAAAAGCCCAGGATCAGACAGATTCATAGCCAAATTCTACCAGAGGTAGCAAGAAGAGCTGGTACCATTCCTTCTGAAACTATTCAAAATAATAGAAAAAGAGACATTCTTCTCTAAATCATTCTATGAGGCCAGCATCATCCTGATACCAAAACCTGGCAGAGACACAACCACAAAAAAAGAAAATTTCAGGTCAATATCCCTGATGAACATCAATGCAAAAATCCTCAATAAAATACTGGCAAACCAAATCCAGCAGCACATCAAAAAGCTTATCTATCACGATCAAGTTGGCTTCATCCCTGGAATGCAAGTCTGGTTCAACATATGCAAATCAATAAATGTAATCCATCACATAAACAGAACCAATGACAAAAACCACATGATTATCTCAATAGATGCAGAAAAGGCCTTCGATAAAATTCAATACCCCTTCATGCTAAAAACTCTCAATAAACTAGGCATTGATGGCATGTATCTCAAAATAATAAGAGTTATTTATGACAAACCCACAGCCAATATCATACTGAATGGGCAAAAGTTAGAAGCATTCCCTTTGAAAACTGGCACAAGACAAGGATGCCCTCTCTCACCACTCCTTTTCAACATAGTGTTGGAAGTTACGGCCAGGGCAATCAGGCAAGAGAAAGAAATAAAGAGTATTCAAATAGGAAGAGAGGAAGTCAAACTATCTCTCTTTGCAGATGACATGATTGTGTATTTAAAAAAACCACATCGTCTAAGCCCAATATCTCCTTAAGCTGATAAGCAACTTCAGCAAAGTCTCAGGATGCAAAATCAAGGTACAAAAATCACAAGCATTCCTATACACCAATAATAGACAAACAGAGAGCCAAATCATTAGTGAACTCCTATTCACAATTGCTACAAAGAGAATAAGATACCTAGGAATACAACTTACGAGGGCTGTGAAGGACTTCTTGAAGGAGAGCTACAAACCACTTCTCGAAGAAATAAGACAGGACACAGAAAAATGAAAAAATATTCCATGCTTATGGATAGGAAGAATCAATATCATGAAAATGGCCATACTGCCCAAAGGAGTTTATAAAATCAGTGCTATCCCCATCAAGCTACATTGACTTTCTTCACAGAATTAGAAAAAACTACTTTAAAATTCGTGTGGAACCAAAAAAGACCCCAATATAGCCAAGACCATCCTAAGCAAAAAGAACAAAGCTGGAGGCATCATGCTACCTGACTTCAAACTGTACTACAAGGCTACAGTAACCAAAACAGCATGATACTTGGTGCCAAACATATATGTAGAACAATGGAACAGAACAGAGGCATCAGAAATAAAACCACACATCTACAACCATATGATCTTTGACAAACCTGACAAAAGCAAGCAATGGGGAAAGGATTCCCTATTGAATAAATGGTGTTGGGAAAACCAGCTAGCCATGTGCAGAAAACTGAAACTGGACCTCTTCTTTACACCTTATACAAAAATTAACTCAGGTTGGATTAAAGACTTAAATGTAAGACCTAAAACCATAAAAACCCTAGACAAAAACCTAGGCAATACCATTCAGGACATAGGCATGGGCAAAGACTTCATGACTAAAACAACACGAAAAGCAATTGCAACAAAAGCCACACTTGACAAATGGGATCTAATTAAACTAAAGAGCTTCTGTTCAGCAAAATAAACTATCATCAGAGTGAACAGGCAACCTACAGAATGGGAGAAAATTTTTGCAATCTATCCATCTGACAAAGGGCTAATATCCAGAATCTACACAGAACTTAAACTTTACGAGAAAAAAACAAGCAACTCCACCAAAAAGTGGGCAAAGGATATGAACAGACATTTCTCAAAAGAAGACATGTATGCGGCCCACAAACATATGAATAAAAGCTCATCATCACTGGTTGTTAGAGCAATGCAAAGCAAAACCACAATGAGATACCATCTCACGCCAGTTAGAATGGTGATCATTAAAAAGTTGGGAAACAACAGATGCTGGAGAGGATGTGAGAAATAGGAATGCTTTTACACTGTTGGTGGGAGCATAAGTTAGTTCAACCATTGTTGAAGACAGTGTGGTGATTCCTCAAGGATGTAGATCCAGACACACTATTTGACCCAGCAATCCCATTACTGGGTATATACACAAAAGATTATAAATCATTCTACTATAAAGACACATGCACACATATGTTTATTGCAGCACTGTTTACAATAGCAAAGACTTGGAACCAACCCAAATGCCCATCAATGATAGACTGGATAAAGAAAATGTGGCACATATACACAATGGAATACTATGCAGCCATAATAAACGATGAGTTCATGACCTTTGCAGGGACATGGATGAAGCTGGAAACCATCATTCTCAGCAAATTAACACAGGAATAGAAAACCAAACACCCTATGTTCTCACTCATAAGTGAGAGTTGAACAGTGAGAACACATGGACACAGGGAGGGAAACATAATACACCAAGGCCTGTCAGGGGTTGTGGGGCTAGGGGAGGGATAGCATTAGGAGAAACATCTAATGTAGATGACAGGTTGATAGGTGCAGCAAACCACCATGGCACGTGTATACCTATGTAACAAACTTGCACGTTCTGCATGTGTATCCCAGAACTTAAAGTATAATAATAATAATAATAATAAACAGATTTATCTTGCTTTTCTCTTAATCATTCTAATATTTTCTTAACAGCCAGGTGCAATGTTAGCTCAGTTGCCTTTTAGCTGCCAAATGCCTTCCAGTGCTATCAACAAGATGATTACCTATGACCCAAAGTGCAATGCTTACCCAATATAGAAACTGTGTCAACCTGGTGTTGACTACCACTGCCATTGTGAGGTTAGGACTTGGGCAATCACCTGGACAATTTAATCAGAAATCAGCTTACTTTTGAAGAACAGGTCAGGATTGATAACTTACTGCAAAGTTCACTTGGATGATGGTACAATCTTTTCGTAGCCTGTTATTCTCCACACATGCACACTCACACATGAGCATGCATTCACACACCCACACACACATGCCAACAGCAATGATCAGTAGGTATTTTTAAAAATTCAAATTGTAATACACTAAATAATAAGCCATTTTGACATTTCATATTCCTTTCTAGTCTTTGGCCATAAACAAATGTCATTTTTATGTGATTATAATAAAATTTATATATTTCATTCTTTTTTTCTTACATGATTTTGCCAGTATTTTTCTCCATGAGGATTTTCTAAATGCTTTGGAGATGTCAACAATGGAATCCTTCCAGCTGGAATGAGTTTGTACTCTGTGCTGAAATCACAGTTGGGGACTCAAAGAAAGAGCCACTTCTAACCTTTTGTGTTTTCTACTCTAAGGAATGAACTCCTGGCTGCTCTTTCTTTCAGGAATTAATGTGTTTGGATAATTGTCTCAAATGGGAGCTCGCCACAGGAGAGCAGGTGTAGGGGCTTGACTTTTGGCAGAGGCTTAGTTTATTTGTCATTTATTCACTCATGCATTCATTCAACAAACACTCCTTGAATATCTATCCATTACCCAAGAGACTTTGGTAACAATGCTATCTGCAGACAGGTGATGGAGGCTGGAGACTATCATGTATCAGGAGCAGGAAGATGGAAGAAATGAATGACCATGAGAGCTGAGTGTAAGGATTCACATCTGCCCTCCAAAAATAGAGATACCGGTTGAGCAGAGAGGAATGAAGGGCACGAAGAGAGGCCTGTGGGCCAATCAGACCAACAAACAAGAACTAGAAAGACTGGACATCATCGCACAGCAGACATCCCAGATCAAATAAGCAGAGGCCAAGCATGAAGACTGAAGATTTGGGGCCTTGGAGGCAAGGACAGATGCTGAAAAGGACAGCAAAGAATTACATGAGCCCATCTTGAATGTGACTCCTGGGAAAGCAATGTATTCTAAGCACTTTATATCCAAGATCTGCTGCCTGAGTCTTGGAGAGAGGCAGTGAACTCAAGCAGGGCTGCCTGCGTGTGAATCCCATGTGGAAGCTAGGTGACTTCAGGTAAGTGACTTAACCTTCCAGGACCACATTTTCAAGATCCTGAAACAGTGATGACCTAAAAGTGCTTAGCTTATAGGTTTGTAATGAGGCCTACGTGAGCTCATACTTGCACAGCGTTCAAAACAGTGCCTGATACAAAGTAAATGCCTATATAAGAGTTTTTAAATAAAATTAATGGACAGTGGAGGAAAGCATTTCATGACAAGGACTTAATTCTTTTCAGTACCTCTAACCATCCTCATTTTTAGACATTTACAAATCCATATGACACCATGGTCTTTTTTCTTCTTAATTATTTATATGTGGTTTCAACTGTGGCTTCCTTCCCCAACCATGATGACCACAGCCTCCTACTCCTCTTTCCCCAGCAATGGGTACCTTCACTGTTGTGTCCTGTTGGTTGCAAGCCAAGCTGAAGCATCGTCTAGGTGCTGGGCTGGGTATTCAAACTTCACACAAATAAGAATCTTACCTTTTGGCCTGCCCTGTGTTCTCAAGCTCTAACATGCAATAATACCTCCCAGCTTCTCTAAAACCTCCAGACCTATAAGCTGGTTACATACCAGTGTGGTGCCGAGTTGTATACCAATCTGGCAACATGTTGATGCTTCCGTGCAGGGATCCTCACAGCCCGGCTTCACAGCTCAGCAGGGGTCCTTGTGCCATCTCTGCCTGAAGATCATTTTGCATTTTTTAGCTGGTATCCAGCGTGTTGACTAAGAACAAGAGGGATTTCTTTGAAAGAACAATCAGGATGCCCTAGCTCCCGGGGCCTTTTCCCAGCTCCCAAGCCTGGGATGCATTGCCACGGATGGCCCATTTCTTTGGTTGAAGGCCTAACTCCAGGAATGGTGCCATCATTTCAGCGGTTAATAACAAAACAGAGAGATAGACTGCATGACTCATGTACACTGCCACCTGCCGAGGCCTGGGAGCAAAGATTTGGCAAGGACTAAGGAAGAGGACACAGAATCTACTTTCTTTCCTCTTCTTTTTCTTTTACAGAAAGACTCTTTGTTTTTGCCATTCTATACACAAGCTAAACAGATTACAGTCAAGAAAAATGGGGGCAGGCCCAGGTGTCTAGGAGATGGGAGAGAATTTGCATTCCAATTGTAGAACGTATCAAAAGGCGATTCTTTCTGCCTCAGTTGGAAGGTGCAGCTCAGTTTGGGGGCGATTTCAACAGGACCATACCTTTTCTCTCCAATTCAGACTGGAGGCACCCCAAGGATGCCCTGGGGAATCCTGGAAGGAAAGGGCAGCACCTTTATGAAGGCAGATGTTTTCATTTCCTCCCCTCTGGATCCTCGAAGGTTGAAAGAAGCTCATGTTTTTTTTGGTTTTTGACTTCTAGTGTATTCAAAAATTGAGAAATACCTTAAGTCAATTGCAAAATAAATAAATAAATTTGAGTATGATAAATGTTAACTTTTGTCAAAATAACACATATAGTGGACACACACTACAGTGATTGTGTGTGCGACTTCATTTATGGATAACGTCAAAAGTTTGCATTTAAGGAACAGGATGGAAATGAGGCTCCCAGCAGATGGTTCCTGTGCACCGCCCCCAGCCAGATGGTTCTGACAAGATGCCTCTCAGAGAGAATGCTTCCTCCCTCCACCACTACATAAATTGCCCCCTGGCCGGCATGGTGGCTCACACCTGTAATCCCAGCACCTTAGGAGGTTGAGATAAAAGGATCAATTGAGGCCAGGACTTTGAGACCAGGCTGGCCAACATGGGAAAACCCCATCTCTACTAAAAATACAAAACTTAACTGGGTGTAGTGGTGGGCACCTGTAGTCCCAGCTACGTGGGAGGCTGAGGCACAAGAATCGCTTGCTGCAGGAGGTTGCAATGAGCAGTGATCCTGCCACTGCACCCCAGCCTGGGTGACAGAGCAAGACCCTGTCTTAAAAATATGAAATAAACAAATAAAATAAATTGCCCCCCCAGTGAAAGACCCCCATCCCTAATTTGTCTGGCTCCCTAAGAAACATTATCTCAACTCCGACTCTTCCTTTTTTGTTTATCTCATTAAAAACAGACAAACAAACAAACAAACAAACAAAAAAACAACTATAGACCTCCATGAGAGACTTCACTTAAAAGTTAAGTATTCTCTGTTACTTTGGAATAAGCCAGAGAATCAAAGCCTCCCTATCCTCTCCAATCTCCACCTGTGTTCAGACACCTCTGCCACACACACACTGAAACTCAGCTCCAGCTCTCTGTCTGCATCGCCCCCTTTCTGCCCCCTCCACACAGACTTATTTCATAAAAATGTCAGCTATTAAGTTAACATTATTTAAGGGGCTTTGGGTTTTAGTTCCTGAATGCAACTTAAGCTGGATCCGTAAAGGCCTGACATGAAGTCCCGGCTGTATAAAACATGATCCACAGAGGTACTAAATAAATAACCTGGCTGTGGGCTTCCAGGCCGCTCCATTTATCACTGCAGTGAGGATAAGGATCTGATTTAGAGTGAACCCTACTGAGGGTCGAACCCGGCACAAGCTGTAATATGATCTGCAGGGGAGGGCTGATAACCTGAAACAATGTGAAGAAACCCTGTCAGATAAATAAAACAAACTGTTTGTCCATTAAATAGCACTGTCAGGAAGAGAACAGGGAAGCCAAACAGAGCTAAATCCAATTCTTTTATAGCCACACAAAGCCAGGAACACCTGAACTAAGCTGGGGGAAATAAGCTCCCTTAGAAATAGGTTGTGGGGGGTGCTGTTTGGATGGAAGGGGATTGTGGTCTGATTTATTGAAGTCACTATGGTAGGAAAAATTGCTCTTTGATCCAGGGCAAATCCTGCCCCCTTCCTGGGTCTTGGTCTCCCCATTTGTGAAATGTGACCTGTCTTGCTGGTCCTGCCCATCTCGCTGGATTACAGAGGTGGACCCATGGAAGAATTACAGAAAAAGGATTCTGTAGAAGAAGGGAATGACTATACGAGGCTCAGAAGTGCAAGTGACTACAGAGGCCAAGCTTGAAGCAGAAGCCCAGGGCAGCGGGGACAAGAGAACGAGGGACTTATCTCAAGGGGCCGAAGTCACCCGGCACCACCAGTGCTGCTGCACAGACATACAGGCCCCTGCTGCCAACTCTGAATTTTTTCAAAAGAAAATATATGGTTGTTAAAGTGAAATCCCAAGAATTCTAGATGTTGGAGATAGTCATCGTATGAATGTTTTTAGAATACTGTATGTGTTTCGTTGGAAAATGGTGTGGGTAAGATGTGACCTATAGTCTGCAACCTGTGGTCAGAAGCAAAACCAGGTGGAATATTTTTGTGATGTCCACATTGCTACTGCTGTTGATGCTGGACACAACCCCAAGACACAAAGGCAGCAGAAACAACAGTGCTCTTTCTCAAACCCACTGTTAGATCTCCTGTATGCTTGCCTCAGCTCTTTCAAAATTTTGATGTACTTTTATTGGATCTGTGTGGCATCTCACTGAATACTACACCGAATCTTCAAAGAACAAAGATTCTCAATTGTGCATGTTCTAACTGTCCTCTGAGCTTTCCATTCCTAGATAGAGAACACTAGTCCCTCCCCTGGCCAGTGCTTCTCAGTGGGAGTGCCACTGGCATTTTGGACAGGCACTAAATGTCTACAGTTTCCCTGAGGCCCAGAACAACCGAACAATTGCCTTCACACTTTAAAAACAACAACAACAACAAAACCCAAACCAAAAACACTTTGATACTTTACCTTTGCGGAAACCAGAGAGTCTCTTTGTCTATCCTTGAAGACTGATATGGTTTGCCTGTGTCCCCACCCAAATCTCATCTTGAACTGTAGCTCCCATAATTCTCACATGTTGTGGGAGGGACCCAGTGGGAGGTAATTGAATCATAGGAGTGGTTTCCCTCATACTGTTCTTGTGGTAGTGAATAAGTTTCATGAGATCTGATGGTTTTATGAGGGGTTTTCCCTTTCACTTGGCTCTCATTCTCTCCTGTCTGCCGCCATGGAAGATGTGCCTTTTGCCTTCCATCATGATTGTGAGGCCTCCCCAGCCACATGGAACTGTGAGTCCATTAGAGTTCTTTTTCTTTATAAATTACCCAGTCTTGGGTATGTCTTCATCAGCAGCATGAAAATGGACTAATACAAAGACCAAGCAGGCTAATTTGGCCCTGTCATGGTCAACATGACCGGTCCAGGTCTCTGGATGGACTTCCTGAGGCAGCCGTGAGTGAGGCCTGGGCTTCTTAGGACAATGAAGACCAAGTCAGCAAACAGGAACAGAAGGTATTCTGGAATATCAGAATGGCTTTGGTTTCCGACAGAGGTTCTGAGTCACCAGTGTTACTTGTTGAACAGACACATTCCCTGGCCTTATCCTGACAGGCCTGAGGGTGTGGCCCAGGGATATCTCCTTTTATATAAAGCTTTGCTGGTGAATCTAGACCATCTTTTGAGCCATTGTTTTAATAAAAGCACTAGTGCTTCCTTCATCTAAAACAGTGGTTCTCAAACTTGCCTGTTCTTCAGAATCACTTGGAAAGCTTGCAAAATATGCTTCCTTAGGAACCATTGTAGAAGACTGATTTGATTTGGATAGTGGATTAAATTTTTATGAAACTGTTGCAGGCAGGGAAGTAGATAAGGATCTCTCATATCTTTGCTATGCATTTGAATAAGTAAGTCTGCTTATCTGCACATTACAGATGGCAAAAGAGAGGCCCAGAAATAGAAAATGACCATTATGATCTTAGACCCAAGACTAGAATAGGATTCAAATGTTTAGTCTTGTTCTTGAGGGTATTACCATCACCTTTTTCTGCAGAATCTGAAGCTGACTTGCTGCATCCAAGCTGTTTATTGTTGGGCTAAAATGAACTTTCTGAAGTAGTTACAGTGAGATTTTTCTTTTCATTGAATTATATTTTTTCCTTGCACATTGTATCATTGAATAACTCACCTTCCCCCATCAGGCAGGAAGCAGTTTCTGTGTTTCCTTGGCTTTCGGATGGTTTGTGGCAGAGCCTCCTGGCTTTAGTTTCCAAAAATCTCATGTTCTTTGAGGAGCCCACAGCATGAGGATAAAGGGATTGCTTCTCAACTAAAAAGCAGTTCCAAGAGACTTAGGAAGGAGTATAGATAGAGTCTCAGAATAAAAATTAAGATGACTAAAACAATAAAAATGTGAAATATTTTTCTTAGCGAGTCTTTAGATCAAAATTCAGATGGATAGCCTTTAGTTCAGGTATAAATAAACTATTGGCCTTTTCAATTTGAGTAATCTCAGAGAAGGAGGTCAGTGTTATACAAGAAGATTAAAATTATATGCAAGGAAATGAAATATTTCTTTTTATTTTAAGGGACTCCTTAAGAAAATAAAATTCACTTTAAATTCTTTTTTTTTTTTTTTTTTTTTGAGATGGAATCTGGCTCTGCTGCCCAGGCTGGAGTGCCGTGGTGTGATGTTGGCTCACTGCAACCTCCGCCTCTCGGGTTCAAGGGATCCTCCCACCTCATCCCCCTGAGTAGCTGGAATTACAGGGGTGCACCACTACGCCCAGCTAATTTTTTGTGTTTTTAGTGAAGATTGGGTTTTGCCATGTTGGCCAGGCTGGTCTCAAACTTCTGACCTCAAGCAATCTGCCAGCCATGGCCTCCCAAAGTGCTGAGATTACTTATAGGCATGAGCCACCATGTCCAGCCTAAATTCTATTCAAGTGAATAAAAATACAACCTAAACAAGGCTTAAAAAGGAAAATAAATAAAAGTAATATGTTAGTTTGTATGAGTGGAAAACTCAGGGGTACAAATGATGACAGGTACAACCTATTCCAGAGCTTCAAATAACATTGTCAAGAATGACTTTACCTATCTCTGTCTCCACCTCTGTACCAACTTCATTCCTCTGGCAAGTCCTTCCATGTGGTGGCCATCATGCTCCCGACCTATTTCCTACAGCTCAGCAATTCAGGTGCTACCAGCCCGTCTTCTCATTGACCTGCCTTGGGACACGTGCCCATTCTCGTAGCCATTATTGTGAACAAGGTATGTATAGAACATTTCTAAGTGGCCATCCTGGATCCAGGAAGGTGGGGGTCAATCTATCTAACATTCACACATGGACAGTGCAGATGTGGTGACTCCCAAAAGGGGGAAAAAATCAGGACTGTGAAAGAAAAAAGAAGGAAATTTATCCTGGTCAAGAATGAACAACAGATTTTGTTTTATTTTTTTACAAAGGGAGACAAGATGGATATAGAACTAAGTCCATTTTCTCTTTTCTGTCTCACATTAGCGTTCATTAAATAAAATCAGGAAGTCAAAACAGTGAAACAAACACTGAGAATAAAATGAAGGAAAGGGCCCTATTATAATAGTGAGAATTCTGACTTGATATTGTTTTCAAGAAAGCTTTTTTTTTTTTTTCTTTTAAGAACCTACAGTAACTCAGCTTGGCTAATAAAGTATTTGTCTAGTACATTATGGAAGTCTTTTGGGAGACTATTGAGTCAATTAGAATGATTTGTAATTAGCACACCAACCTAATGACAGGGTGTCTCTAAATTGCTGGAAAAGAGTTTCCTCTCTTAAGAGACTTGTATGATCTTCTTGGAAACTTATTTACATTAGTGATATGCTAACTAGCTTTTTAAAATTTTTCTGGAATATAGATTTTGACCAGATCCTGTATCAAATATTACAATTCTCAATTAAATGGTTTTGAATAATTGGGAAGTTACCATATTAATTAGAAAGATGTCCCTCTCTGTATAATTATTCACAAAGGCCTTGGCACAAGCTATCACAAGCCAGCATTTTTGAAAATTCTGATTGACATGAAGTTATGTCAGACCCTGAAGTCATATCCAACAGAATAGAGCTAGATACAATAGAACTGTTTTTACAAGGTGCCATTGCCTGTAATTCTAGGGATATTGACAATACAGAGGAGTGTAAAATAATGCCTTATGTATTTCCCCCCCCAAAAGTTTGAAAGGAAGTTGGGAATTAGCAGAACTTTTAAAAAGTTTTCCAGATTCAAGTGGGCAGATGTCCATTCATGTGGCACAGCGTTAGCCTTTCAAATTTCTAGCACCTAATTTTAGAGCTGTGTCAACCCACAGATGTGGCATTTTGGTCAACAACATGGGTTCTGAAGTCAAGCAAAACCTGGATTAAGGCCACTTGCAGTGGCTCACACCTGCAATCTCAACACTTTGGGAGGCTGAGGTAGGAGGATCCCTTGAGCCCAGGAGTTCGAGAACACCCTGGGGAACATAGCAAGACTTCATCTCTACCAAAAATTTTTAAAAAATTACCTGGGTGTGGTGATGGATGCCTGTAGTCCTAGCTACTTGGGAGACCAAGGCAGGAAGATGCTTTGAGCCCAGGCACTTGAGGTTGCAGCGAGCTATGATTGCACCACTGCCTGAGTGACAGAGTGAGACTGTATCAACAAAAAAAATTAAAAAAAAAAAAACAACAACAACAAAAAAACCCTCAAACTCCCAAAATAACAGAAAAGGCCCCCAAAATCCCAACCTAGATTCATATCGTATCTCCTTCTTTATTATGGATATGGAATTTAAGGCAAGTTACTTAAATTTGACCCTTCTCAGTTTCTGACATATTTGTCAGAAAAGTGGACAGGATGTTAATAATCGTATGTTTTGTGGAAAAATGGAAATGACAATAATATATATAGTGGGATTAAATAGAATGCATGTATCTTGTACATAGTAAACCCACATTGGTTGCAGCAAGACCCCTGGGTTAATAGGGATTTGATTCTGAGGAGTTACTCATTTTTATCTTATTCCAGTGAAAAATCTGGAAACTACAAAGAGGTCTCCATAGCAGGCTAGAGCAAAGGTTGAGGAGTGTAGAATATGCAATAGTAGAAGTGTGTTTTCTCTCAAATCATGTTTGCAGCACCTCTGAAGAGTAATCAATTTCCATTCATTCTCTCATTCATTCACTTGTCCCACAGATATTGATGCCTACAGATATTAATTGATATTAATCAAGCCCGTATTAGACATTGCAAATACATTGGAGATTAAAACAATAAGGTAGTCATGTACTTAGAGCAACTTAAATTTATTTTCAACTTGTCATCACTTCTCTTGAGTCACCTGTGATACTTTGTCATAGCCATCCAAGAAAAACAGAAAACAAAATAGCTTCCCACCTCACGATTGTTGTTAAAAGAGTTAATACATGTGACATGCTTAAGATAGAGATTTGCTTATGATACAAGAAATAGCTTAGTACAAATAATTATTTCAACCACTACTACAATGATCATTTTGTGAAGTTTTTAAGCATTGTGATGCTGTTGGAAACATTAGACCAAACTCAGTTCAGGTCTGAGTCTGCCTTATAATAGCTACTGATTTTAGATGAATTATATAACCTCTCTGAGTTTCAGTTTCCTCATGTATAAAATGGGCATAATCTCAGTACCTGACTCATAAGGTAATTATGAGTCTTAAGTGAGAGATTGTCTGTAAAGTGGCTGGCATAGCACCTGGAATGTAGTAAATAATCACTAGTTACCATAATCAAAACAGTAACCAAAGACTGTGTTACCATTTTGAGTTGACACAGTACTTTTACTTCGACATTCTCCTTTAAAGCTCAGGGAGTGAGAGAAGGGTCATTAATATTATTGCCACCACTATCATCATTATATATACTTATAAAGTAAGGAGGAATTCGGTGATTTGCCTAAGATCACAGGGCAGGTAAATGGTCAAGTAGGGTCTTTGTCCTAGTAGGTATTACAAGTGATTTTCAAAGTGATCCTTTGGCCTGGAGAGAATTCCTGTTCTTGTTTGTACAATGAATCAGCAGTCATGAGGAGAGGTCTGAGCTGGCACTTCCAGATGCATATTTTGATGGAGTACATAAATTCAAGAATGGGGGCTATGGCAAACTGATCAGTCCATGCCTCTTTGTGGGCAAAGTCACTGCTGTCATGAAAAAATCATCATCCCTTTATTCACAACAAACAGACATTGTCACATAACTAAATACTCAAGAATCTTTTGGTCTTGCTTCCAGAATAATTTAAATCACAGCCATGCTAACATATTTTCTTTAAAAAAAAGTTGAAAAGGCAGGGTGCTGTGGCTCATGCCTTTAATCCCAGCACTTTGGGAGGCTGAGGTGGGTGGATCACCTGAGGTCGGGAGTTTGAGACCAGCCTGACCAAGATGGAGAAATCCCATCTCTACTAAAAATACAAAATTAACCGGGTATGGTGGTGCAGCTACTCAGGAGGCTGAGGGAGGAAAATCACTTGAATCTGGAAGGTGTAGGTTGCCATAAGCCGAGATCGTGCCATTGCACTCCAGCCTGGGCAATAAGAGCGAAACTCCGTCTCAAAAAAAAGTTGAAAAGATGCTACTTTTGGAGAATATTCTCTGGAATATCTGGTGAGACTACCACCCTCCCTGATTCCTCTAGCCAAGCTTCTGTGAGATGTGGGTCTAGCATTAATGTATCTTCTGATTTCCAAAAAGGAGCTGGTAATCTGGATTGTTACATAAAATACACAACTTTAAAAAATTTGGACTCAAAACAAAAACGAAACAAGATGATTGCCTGGATGAAGCCTGGGGTCAGGGAAGAATTCCATGAACAAGTGGCTTTTAATCCAAATGCAGAAAATAGGTAGGTATCTACTGGAAGAAGGACAGAGAGTTGCTTCTGAGAGCTGGAGTGTAGACTCTGTACTATAAGTGGTTGGGTGGTGGGGAGTGAGGAGCAATGAGCCTGGAAAGGCAGGCACGGGCTACATCCTGTAGGGCATTATTGGGTCTGCAAAGAGCAATGGGAATAGTTGTATGGTTGATTCAACTGGCTTATTAGAAACATGGCACCCTGATAGGAACTGACTGGAAAGAGGCAAGAAGGGAGCTGGGAGAGTTTGTAAGATGTTGTTGGAATAATTTAAGGAGATACTTCATATTCTTAACCCTATCTCATCCCCTATTGCACCCAGTTCCAACATTTTACCAAACTAGTTCTCTTTTGTGTTTTACTAGAGTAAAGATCACTATCTTTCAACTTCACCCTCTCTAAGGACTGTTTCCAAATCCTCTGACATCTCTCACCTACTCTGGTCCTTTTTTAGTTCTCTCTAATTATTTTCTCCTTGTATTTTATTTTTACACCTACAAGCCCAATTTTCAACTGTCATTGAATGAGAATTAGGAACACACTATATTAAAAAATAACTTATCGGTATATCAAACCTTCTGGCAAACATTAGGGCTTGGCTATTGCCATTTCTTTTCTTTCTACTTAAGGAAAGATTTCCCCCACCTCCTTACTGCTGACATATATATATATATTTCTTTTTTCGGAAATGCAGCCCTCAGGTTGTTCTGCACTCTTTGAAGTCACTGTGAATTGCATGAAACTAGTTTGATGGCAAAGTGCCAGGATAATTTAAACAACTTGTGAGAGAGGATATTACCATTTTTTTTTCGCCATTTTAAATTTCCCAAGGCCATCCCACGGAGTGGGGGGAAAAGGTATTGATTAGTGATGACTGTCCTTCAATGTGGGTGCTTACACTCCCAAATCGCGATGTAAACTTCATGAGAACTAAGACAGCTCTCTCTACCCTAGAATCAAAACTTTAAGATCATATTTACTCAATGACTTTGAAAGTAAAGGGATAGGGATTAGTGAAAAAAATAAAGTTTTGAAGAAACTGTCTTCCTTTGATTTCAGCAAAACAATGCTCTTATTATAATACACAATATATATGTAATGATATGTAATACATAATACCTAATGGGCAATTATTTAGAGGGTGTTGGATTCTTTGTTGACTGTGTCGTGAAGCTATTTTTTTGTTTCTTTTTCTTCTTCAATGTCTTCAACTTTTTTCCTCTCTTTGCCTTTCTTTCCCATTTTGAAAAACGGAGCAGGCATCTACCTTAAAGAGGCTAAATGCCCAAACTTCTGTGCCCTTGGTACATAGTTGTGGGATTCATGTTACTTCGCACTGGGCGATGTATGTGTCTGTTTGGGGCAGGACACGTTTTTCTGTTGAATCACGGCTTGCATCTGGTCCCTTTGCCATGCACCAACTTTTGCATTTTTTAAAGATGGCAAATAAATCATTTCTTTCAGATTGGATAAAAAATGGGCTATGGTCTTTGGAAGTAGAAGACTTCCAGATAATTCCATGTTTGTACTATAAACTATACCAGTCAATTGCACATTCAGGTTTAGATTTGGGCCAGATTTATGCCCCTGAGAAAGTTCTATTTTTGCATGATTTAGACAAAAAAATGTGTCTGAACAGCATTACCCTGCCTAATTTATATGAAACTGTGATTCTGCCACCTGGAGTTTCGGGTCTGCTCTGTGAGACGTGTCTGGTATGTGACTAAAGGACCAAGCAAGGAGGAGGCGGCGAGGGGGAAGAGAGAGTCCGCTTAAAAGGGAGACGGCCATCCCAGCCAACTGAATGGGGCGTGCACAACCAGCTGGGAGGGAGGCCTCTTCATTGTGTTTCATTATTGGCTCTTGTGTACAACCAGAAAGGCACCCCCCTCCTCGGGGCATGCTTGGTTGCTACGATCTGTTCCTGGGGGATGGTGTGCATCCCGAATGGCATCCCCCTCCTCGCCAGACAGGCTTGGGTAGCTCAATTACCCAAGCAGCATTTTGATACCAGACACTTCCAAGTTCCACCTGCATCTCAGCCTGTGTAAAAAAAGATAAGCTGAGCAGCTCTCCCATCACCACGCTTGGGGAATATCTGCAGGAGAACTCACTCCCCTCTAGACAAATATTGCTCATCTCTTCCTAAGCAAGAGATTGCAAAGTGATTTGGTTTTGCCTTGCTTTTAACTGTCAACATCCTCTTCTGAGGTTCCAGGGGTTCTTAGTTTGCTGCTCTAACAAGTTAGGGTTATGCACCTCCTCATGGCATGGAAACTGGCCCTCCCCGGTCTGTGCGTTTCACAGTCATTGGAGGCCTCTGCAAAGGTTTGGCAATTATTTTTTGAGCATTGGCTTCATGGCAGGCACTTGTCTGGGGATAAATTGCCAGGGATGTAGTACAGTGATGAACAAGACAGACATAAGCACCAGGAAGGCTTGCAGTGTAGTGGAAAAGAGGACTATGAATTTAATACTCACATAAATATGTAGACAGATAAGTGAAAAGGACAGTCTACAATAAGGGTCTGCCTTACTTGGAAGTGGATGGGGCATAGCAGAATTGAAGAGTTTCCTAAGGAGGGCCCATTTGAGCTGAGAACTCAGGGGTGAACAAAGAAGTCTGAAATGCCAGTCTGGGAAGGAAGCAGGGATATCCAGTAGCTCAAGAGAGGCACTTTTTTTTTTTTTTTTTAGACGGAGTCTTGCTATATCACTCAGGCTGGAGTGCAATGGCACGATCTCAGCTCACTGCAACCTCCGCCTCCTGGGCTCAAGCGATTCTCCTGCCTCAGCCTCCTGAGCAGCTGGGATTACAAGCACCCACAACCACGCTCAGCTAATTTTTGCATTTTTAGTGGAGATGGGGTTTCACCATGTTGGCCAGGCTGGTCTTGAACTCCTGACCTCATGATCCGCCCACCTCGGCCTCCCAAAGTGTTGGGACTACAGGCGTGAGCTACCGTGCCTGGCCAAGAGGGGCACTTTTTAACTGGGTAGAGACACTGACTTACCCAAGGCACTCAGCAAGCCAGTGGTAGGGTCACAGCAAGACTCCCTGCAGTCAAGGAAGATGCTTAAACACAAGGACTCTTTATCAAAAGGAGCTAGGGCTGACACACTGCGGAATGTCTCATCCCTTAGTCTTTCTGTGTCTTCATTTCCTCACCTGTGGCATGAGGATGATAGCAACCACTCCACACAGGAAAGTTTTGAGATAGAATAAGTACGCAATGTGCTTGAGCACAAAAAATATTAGCTGTTACAGTCATTCATTCTTATTTTGTCTTTGGAAGCAACTCTATAAGACTGAAAGAAAGAGAAGTACCACTTCCCCAAATACTGGCCCATAAATCTTTTATTTTAAAAGACAAAGAAAGAGCCACAGAGGTCACCCCATCACACATGCATGCATCCATTCAAAATATTTATTTATTAAGTTCTTACTATGGCAAAGGCATTATTCAAGGTGGTAGGAGAGAGAAAGGAGACTGTGAAATAGGTCCCTGCCCTCAGGGTCAGATTACCTGTTTGAGGAGCTCCCAAGTTTCAGAAAATCAGTTGTGAGGGCTGAGACATAATCTTGATTAGCCCATCATTTCATAGGTGGGGAAACTGAGGCCTGGATCAGGAGGTTGGTGGCTGATCTTAGCACTCTGGCCACTTCCTCTGCATCTTCTCTCTGTTTTTACCAGCTGCAGCCCTTTGATCTCAGAATCTGCTTTATGCCCCTCACTGAGGAACTGCCTTTGCGGAATTGTCAAAAGATGCTTGTGGAGAGTTGGAAAAAGCCCCCACCCTTATCTTTCTGAGGAGGAGCAGAGGAGGCTGAGCTCTTTCAGCATCCTTTGAAATTTTATCAGTGTGTATCAGAGAGCCACTGCATAGGGAGCTGGCTGGTGGGTGCTTTTTCATGTAGCCTTCTTCTTCCTTTCAATGGACAGTTCTCAGTGCTTCCCAGCCTCCTCCTTCTAATTCAGGTATCCTGTCCCCATTGCAAACCTGCCCAGAATGGGGTGAGTTTCAATTATCACAAGTTGTCCTTGCCCGTTTGGATATAATGCATTATTTCATCTCTTAAAGGGGGCATGATGTGGCCGGGCACGGTGGCTCTCGCCTGTAATCCCAGTCCTTTGGAAGGCCAAGGCGGGTGGATCACGAGGTCAAGAGATCGAGACCAGCCTGGCCAACATGGTGAAACCCTGTTTCTACTAAAAATACAAAAACACTTTATATAGCTGGGCGTGGTGGCATGCGCCTGTAGTTCCAGCTACACGGAGGCAGAGGTTGCAGTGAACTGAGATCGTACCACTGCACTCCAGCCTGGGTGACAGAGCGAGACTCTATCTCAAAAAAAAAAAAAAAAAAAAAAAAAAAAGAAAAGCAGGCCAGGGGGCATGATGCAAGGCAGAGCTGCTTGAGGTACCTCCTGGTACAAAAATGGTTTCTCCAAGATAATAATCTCCATTTTCCACAGCCAGACTTGACTTAGCTGATGGTTTGGAAGTGCAGCTTGCCAATCCTTGGACTGAAGTTGTTAATTTCCAACAGCATGGCAAACGACATTTTATTTCTGGTTTGTTTACAGATACATTTTCAGGGGCTGGACTGAGCGGGAGCATTCTTGGACTAGGGTGGTAGGGATGCCGGGTCAGCCCACAAAGCAACACGGCCCCGGGCATGAGGCTTCTCTGAAGAACCCATTTGGGGAGCCGCCCAGCCCCCTGCCTCTGGGATAGTGTCTGGGGACCCTTTTCAAACGGCGGAGAGCTGCCTTCCTAGCCTGTGACGCAAGGCTCTGCTGCCAGTGTTATGTATCGACAATTACCCTGGAAGTCCTTCCTGTAATTAACCCCAGCTTCAGGGACACTGCTATTTGCACATCAGTTCCCTCCTAAACACCGCCTCTTTGCCGTTATTCCCCAGGAAGATGAGTCACTGAAGGAGATGGCTTATCTCAACTCAGTTTTTAACTAGCTTTTGTCTCCTGGAGATATTTGTCGATGATACTTAACAACATTTCAAGCCAGGCACTTCTTTTCCCCTTCAACTTTCTTTTAATAACATTTTCTTCCTTTCTGCTTTTATATTTCTTCCTCTCCCTCCCATAGCCTTTCATGCATTCAGGATGTAAAAGAACCGGCATCAAAGCCCAGAGCCCTGCTGAATCCTCCTCCCCTATAGTAAGCGTGCCCTTTTCCTGTCTGATCATTGACTCATAACCACAGAGAGTCCCAGGCACAGGATGGGGGAGAGGGAGGGCTGAATAAGAGGTACCACGGTCTGCAGCCCCGGAGGAGACAAAAGTTGAGGATTTGTGGAACAGGACTTTTTTTCCCCTTTGGGGATAATTGTTCAGGACACTCAGAGCTGACCCAGTCCCGTGTGGGAGTGAGGGGAAGCCAGCACCCCACCCCCAACCCACCAACTGGTGACTCCAACCAAGTGAGACTCCTGTGGTCAGGCTCGAAGTCCCAAGGCCAGGCCAGTCACCAGCCCATGCCCTGGGCACCACCAAGACTTTTGATTGCATTATTTAATTTTAAGGTGATTGAACATATGCATATGATTGCCTACGAGGTGCTGGACTTTGAGGTGACAGGTGACAGATACAGGCAGGCTTAAACCCTGTGGAAGTTACTGTCCCCCTCCTACAAGACAGAATTTCCAGGCCAGAGACAGCCCCGAGCCCTGCGCTCCCCCCACCCCCACTGCCCGGGTCCTCCCTCCCCTTCTGTCTCCATTAGGGATGAATGGGGATCACATCTGTTTCTTTTCTTGCTGAAAAGCAAGAGGCAAAGACCCTAAAATGGGGACAGACCAGCACACACCTGGGTGGTCTTTAAATTAGAAAAAAGATTTTTTTGCCAGAGTTCCTCATTTAAGCCTGCATTCTCAATATTTTTCATTGCTCTCTGCCCCTGTAGGTTGGGAGAAATGAGGTGGGCGGTGGGGAGGACTTTGGTGGGGGCATAACAGGGCACCCCCCTTCACCCCCCGCATTGTCCAGTTCCTCTCTGGGGTTCATGCACGTTTCTCCCCACCATGTTTCCAGGACTGGATTCCTCACTGGGCTGGTCAAGCATGGTCCAGGCACTCACAGCTCATGGGGAGAGGCAGGGGCGGGTGCAGGCAATGATGCTGCAGCCATTTCCATTTTAGCATACGTGTGCAGTTTAGGTCCTTTGGAAAATTAAATTGTTTATGTTCTGGCTTGGTATTATTTGTATTTTAAGTGTAGACTCTCAAGCCAGACTCTGTGGGGCAAAATCTCTGTGCTATAGCTGCCTGGCTTTGGAAACTGTACCTCAGTTTTCTTATCTATAAAATGGAGATAATAAAGTCTCACCTCATTGGGCTGTGAGCAATACTTGAGACTAGGTGTGAGCTCTGGTTTGTTGCTGGGGGCAGCCTCCAATGGTCTGCTTCTGCCTTCCTGCCCCACACTGAGACACCTTCCTCAGAGAGCTGTTGTGTCTCACTGAGAAACTTGGACATCTGTGGTGTCACTCAGCACTTTCTTTGTTAATTAAAATCACAAAGTAAGAAATAAGATGCCAGGGTGAGTCACTCTCCTGTAGTCACCATGCTTGGGCTTTCTCAGGGTAGTGGAGTTAGAGAAGTATACGCTAAATATTATATTTGGTTACCTGAAATTCAAGTTGAACTGGGGCATCCCATATTCGTATCTACAAAATCTGACAATCCTATCTGAGGATTTTTCTTTTTAAACTGGTGATTTGGTCAGATGCCCAGCATCCCTAAAGTAGACAGAGGCCAGACGGGCTTCTAGAGATGGCTCTTCTTACCTGGCATGGTGGCTCACATCTGTAGCTCTAACACTTTGGGAGGCGGAGATGGGAGAATTGCTTGAGCTCAGGAGTTCAAGACCAGCCTGGGGTACATGGTGAAACCCTGTAGCTACATAAATAAATAAATAAATAAATAAGCTCTGTGTGGTGGCATAGTGGTTCATGCCTATAGTTCCAGGTACTTAGGAGGCTGAGGTTGGAGGTTGTTTGATCCCTGGAGGTCAAGGTTGCAGTGAGCCATGATCCTGCCACTGCACTCCAGCCTGGGTGACAGAGGGAGACCCTGTCTCAAACCAAACAGACAAGCAAGCAGAAAGGCTCTTCTCAGGAATATTTGAGAGCTTCAGAGCAGATGGAAAGAGAAAGGGGTGTCAATGGGAACTCAAGTCTTTCCTGTTTCTTATGAAAATAGTGACAGCCATTCTTAAAGTAGCTGCCTGTGGCTAAGAGGACAGAAAAATATGCCTTCTGGAGGTGTTGTGGTTTTTTTAGGCTTCAATATAGTTTTGTGCGTGTGTGTGTGTGTGTGTGTGTGTGTGTGTGTGTTATTAGGAGAGCAGGGGCCACGGGAGCAATTCAATTAGTGGCTTCTATACATCTGAGGGTCCTATGAACTATGTGATGCACAACATATATGCCATTCATTTTTGTATAAACATATACAATATTTAGCCAAACTGCCTGGTATAACAATTTAAGTTTCCAAGTTCTTCTTGCTTAATTAACATATTCTGAGTTACAGAAAATTCCAATTCATTCATGAATTCGTGATTAAGTGGAGGAGGAATCAGCTATAAGGCATACGCCTGTGGTTGCTTTTTAGAATTTGCCAAAGGGACCATCAAGTGAGCCTAGTTAGGCTGTTGTGTTTGTTATGTGAGGGTGGGCTGATAAGAATTATTATTTTACTTATAATTGTGAACAAAAAGTAAAATTACTGTCTTATTGGGAGATTTATTGAGTGTTCATTTCATAGACCGTGCTTCTTAATGAGCCAGATCATGATCCACTGGGCTTGTAATGTCAGTGAGTGTAGCTTGAGTAAGAATGTTGTTTAGAAAATGTGTGTGTGTGAGTGTGTGTGTGTGTGTGTATGTGTGTTTCTTTTTCTTTCTTTCTTTTCCTCCAAAGAGAGTGATGAGAGAAATTTAGTCTCTGGCCACAACAGTGGTGTGATTCAGATCCCAGCATTTATAGAGGCAAATTAGTTGGTGCACCAGCATACTAATGTGGCAGACACCAGCCTGAAGGCAGAGGGGCTAGAGGAGGGGCTTTCTCTAGGAGATGCTTTAAGGTGACCAGAGACCCCAAGAGAGACTTTTAGGATGGAACAGCCCCCTGAGTCAAAAGAGGAAGTTTGCTTAGGTCTTTGTGTTTTCCAAATGTTCTTTTCTCCTTTCTTTGCAAAACGGCAGATAAATATAATTTTCTGTTTGTTACATCAGTAAGTTTTGATCCAAGTCCCACAGTGAATAAATAACTATATAAATAAATACATACATAAATGAGGTCATCATTTCTTATTTAGATTTCTAGAGGAGATGGCTAGGAAATACTTTACCAAAATTAAAATTCCAATCTACATTTAGAGTGGCTAGATGATATTTCAGCCACTCCGGGCCTGATCTTTTCAAAAGCATGAGCTCCTTTGCCTATTAATTCCACAGCTTCTCTTTGAGAAAGAGTGAGGGATGAATTTGTAGTCTGGAGTTTGTGGCATGGCAGGAAATCAGAGACAAACTCTCAGAGATTAAAGGAGCTGGGACTTAAGGGTAAAAATATAATGGAAGCCAGTTTTTGACAGAAACTTTTTCCAACACATGTGCAGCCATCATGGCCAAAAATAACATAATTTACATTCACCTCTTTACCTGCAAGACAAGTTACTTTGGTTCCTTTCATTAATTGGATTGACAATGCATGCTTTTATGAATTATAAAGTAGTTTGATTGAAAAATACCTCCTTTTCCCTTCCATCTAACTTTATCTAGGATTTTCAAATCTCGCTTTTGTGAATAAGTCACTCCAGTTTAGCTCCTAGGCATTGCACAGGATCACCTGCCACATGGGTTGCCACTCGCCTCACCCTATTTTAAGATTTTTTAAAACTTAATTACGACAAGATGGGATATCCCTCTGTCAACAAGTCTTGGTACCTGCTGGCTCGCTCTTTTTCTTCTTACCCAGGGCCCATCCTTTTTCTTCTTAAATCCTATTTAATTTTTGCATTTCCTGATTTTTATCTTGGGAAAACAAAAGCCAGCTGCAGTCAGTTAAGGAAACAGCTGAGGGATGCTGGCAGGTAGAGGCCTTGCAGGTTTTCATCCTCAGATTGTGAGAACTGAAATGCAGCGTGTCAGGTTGCAGTGACTTCTGCACCTCCGCAGTTCTCTCCCTTCTGCCTGCAAACAGACACACGCGCTTGCACACACACACACACGCATACACACTCATGCACACACAAGTCCCTTTTTCTCGCCTCTTGCCCGGCGTCCCCCTCACTTTCTACAGCTGTATTTCTAATCAGCAGAAGATACATCTTGCTTGGAGTCAACACTCCTTTTCTCTGCGCATTCTTAACCTTCTATCTTATGCATGGATCACTGGTTAGCTTAGAAATGCGCAGACACAAAGGGGGAGCTGACATGTGAGGTTTGACGGCCATAATGGCTGTTTATAAGCCTAATCCATCACGTTTAGTGGACACCTCCATTTTTGTCCCTCTGAAAAGGTATAAATAATAAAATGGGATAGCTCCAGCTCAGAGGTGCCTTGGTAAATATTTTAACTATTTACAAGATCGCACCAATAACAAAAGAAGCATCTGTACCCCAGAGGGGCCCTCGGTCATTAAGAGAGACCCAGATGGTTCCTACCATTTGAACAACAATAACATTTCTTGATGACAGAGCTTTTGTAACATGGTTTACATTTTTTTCCATATCACATTGTGATATTCTGAATTTGTGCTCCTTTTCCGTCATTGCCCCCAGCAACCCTTCTAAAGAAAATCTCGCCAAATAGCCTTTGCCCCTCAGAAAAGAACAAGGCCTTGGAAGAACATGGCAAATGTGTGATTCAAAGTCCAATTCAGAGACAATTCTGAACAGTTATAAACCAGCCCTTCTTAAAGTCCAAATATTGACATGAACCCAGTGATTCTGTGGCCCAGTTCAAGGTTAGCTTTGGGTAAACACCCCCCTTAAGTCCCGAATGAGCTGTGCCATCTCAAACTGAGCGCCTGAATCTGCCGCACTGGGTTTGATTTTACTCTTTCGTTCCAGGCATAAAGAGAGTAAAACGGAGGTCTGGGGACTCCAGAGGAGACTTTTGGAGTTAAATGTCTTTTTTCCTTGAGGACCCTATATGGTTGGGGGCACAGTGGCAGTGAAGACACTGCGTGGCTTTTGAAATCTTTCAGTAAGTCAGGCTTTTTTTGTTCTGTGCGCATCAAAGCAGGGGGTATCTGCAGCCTGGAGCTGCTTAGTAACTGTTGGAAACTTTAGTTCTCTCTAAAGCACTGGGAAAGTCAAATTTTTCGTTACACAAGAACGGCAGAGAGAGAGGCAGGAGAGTGGGGTGGTTAAGGAACCCAGGTTCTCGTGTCAGGGTAGACCTAGTTTTCAGTTTTCTCTCTGTCCACACTAGCTGTAGGGCTCCAGGCAAAGGTTTCTCTGCATTGAGCTTTGTTTTCCAAACTATAATACGAGGTCAATAATGATGTGAGCTTCGGATAATAACTGTGTGAATTACTACCGATGATATATGTTTAAAGCAGAATGCTAAATGCGCTACGGAGGTTGCTATAATTAATACGAACATAGAGAAATAAAATCTTTTAAAACTAGAAGATGAGGCGGACAGCAATTTCACTTCATGCTTTCTAAACAGCACCGGCCTCTGAAGTTTCCTACAGGGAAAAGAAACCAAAAAACAAGACCATGAACCATTCTCTAGGTCTTTCAGAAACCTAAACGTTCATTTCTTTTCCAAAGGCTCTATTTAATTTTGGAGCTCCCACTTTCCAAATTTGGTCAGTAAAATTAACAGCCTCCTTTGGAGTGGAACATCACACCTCCAAATGAGTTCAAGCTGGCCCTGCGATTGTCCTTCGGAATGTGAGGTTTACATTTCACAGCTCCTCGCCAAGTAATGAATGAATCGGAGCTCGTAAACAAACGAGATCCTCGCTTCCCTTGTTCCGTGGCCCCCAACGTGGGGTGTGTGCTGCAAAGAAAAATATTTATCCTGTTTGTGTGGCG
The DNA here is from genome assembly GCF_007565055.1 of Rhinopithecus roxellana. Taxonomy (NCBI): domain Eukaryota; kingdom Metazoa; phylum Chordata; class Mammalia; order Primates; family Cercopithecidae; genus Rhinopithecus; species Rhinopithecus roxellana. The sequence goes on from NC_044568.1 coordinate 11,748,989, forward strand.
CTGGGTCCCTGAATGGTCCACCAATAAAACAACACCATAAAGGGCATTTCACAGCTGAGCTCGCAATTTAATAAACAGATGCAAACAGAAGGCCTTGGAGGTCAACAATTAAAAATAAACCAGCCGAGGTTCTCCTTGGAATTCCCTTTCTCTATAAAGCAGAGAGGACCAGGCCCCCGCAGCTGTGGTGGGGGAGGGTGAGGGGTGGGAAAGAAGGCTTTGCAGCCCGCATGAGCTTGGGGGTAGGGGTGGGGTCCTACCTGCTCTAAATGATTATTCCAAAAACTCCCTTTCTAGCAAGAAAAGGAACCTTTGAAAGCAGATGACATATAACTCATGGACCCAAAATGGGCTGGAAAATAATGCATAACCTTGGTTGACAGCAAATTCTATGTCTCAATTTCTCTATTTTATGCACCAAAGACAGTAAATATTGGAGCCAATGATCTGAAACAGTGGGAGAATCAAAGAATCACTTCTATATAGTTGGTTTTGGAATGGGTTTTCTACTTAAATTTGGAAATGTGTTTGTGTCTGTGTCTGTGTCTGTCTGTGTGTATGTGTGTGATGCCTATACAATAGTAAAGCCACTAAATAAAGGCCTGGGAAGTTGGCGACAGTCATCATTCTGTACCCATTTCCAACTTCTCCGTGTTCCCCCTCTCATTGCTGCTCAAACCAAGGCTGTCCACAGCATGGATACACCTGTCAGATCCATAATCTGCCATCTACCTGTGTGACCTCAGGCTTCTATGTCAATTCCTCCTGGCTCATTTTTCTGTTAAAAAGGGGTAACAATAGTACCTGGCTACTACTGGGTAAAAAGTGTTGGGTGAAGATTCAGTGAGGTTGTTCACGTGAGTCTGTTAAGACAGGGTTTGCACAAAGCAAGGACACAAAAATGTTAGTTCTTGTTTGCGGTATCTGTGCAGTCTGAGAAGGTTACACTTTCTTTCAGGGACCTCTGCTGGGGCAGATTACACTCACTTGGTTTGCAAATGTGTTGAAGGCCTATAAGCCTCCCATTCCCACACACTTACCCACACAAAATCCCAAATGCCTACACAGCTAATGCCTGCAGTCTTCCCACATTCCTCCACTGATAAGAGGGTGAAGGATGGGTTTAAAGATAACCATTTGCTATGGGGGTAGACCTCCCACCGGGACCTAGGTCCATCTGACAGGCAGAATGGAAAGAAGCCCAGTGTCATGTGGCTGTTTGCGCCAAGCTCCTCTCCTGCATCAGCTTAAGGACCCCAGAGTCACGCTGCGAATCCCAGTGTAAATAACCACTGTGATGGGTCTGACTTCCACAGTTAGGAGCTTCCCAGCCCCATCTTCCTCACATAGGGGTGGTAGAGGCTGTGACCTCAGGAAATCACTCAAGTACTGGGTATTCAGTTGAATCCCAATTTTACCAGGGGGCTCCCACACAGGCTTGAGGCAGAGAGAGTGATGTGGCTTACATTTGGAGACTTGGATGCTTTATGCATATCCAGACCCTCCTTCCTCTTGAGTTAGTTACTTGGGAATCACATAGGCTTGGGTTTGAGTTCTTCCACTGCCTTCTTTCTCTCCTTGAAACAAACAAGAGTAAATGCTAAGAGCATTACTAGGAAACAGAATTCAGAACTAAAGTCTTCCTCTCATCTACATGTCAAATACCAGTATTTTCCATCTTTGCATCTAGTTTACCAGTATCGAAAAAATTCTCTTCTAGGCATCTTTTTATCTACCCTTTGGAATAAGCTCAAGTGAGACTATTATCATTCTACGTCACCAAAGACAAAACAGATGTTCAGAGGTGATGTACCCCCTCCCAGCACATCAGGGTTAAATAGCAAAATTGGATGTTTTTACCCATAACTTTTATTTTTGCATTTTGATTTAGATCTGAACTTTAAAAATCCAACTGTGGTAAACTATAACACCCATACAGAAAAATGCCTAAAATATGAAAGCACGGTTTAACAAATAATTGTGAAGTCACTGCCTGAATTACTGTCAGGTCAAGATATAGGTATCTGCATCTGCCCTGGATTCTCCTTTCTAATCAGGACACCTGGAATAGATAGAGGCACTGTTTTGACTTTTCTGGTAGCCATTTTCTTCTTTTATTTTATGATTTTACTACCTATATGAGTTTTCATAAACAATACTGTTTAGTTTTGCTTCTTTTTGAATGTTACAGGAATAGATGCATATTGTATTTATTTATTTGAATTTGCCTGTCTTTTCACAATCATAGGTTTGTAAGATTCATCCATATTGCTGAATGATGCTGTGGTGCATTCATTTTCTTTATTGCTGTAATGTGTTTCACTTTGAGACTGCAACCTGATTTATTTCCCCATTCTAATTTGGTTGACTCTAAGCCATCTTCAGTTTTGTTTTGTGATGTAGATTGCAAAAATTGTTCACATCTCTATACGTCCAGGCCCTCTGCCAAGCAACTTACTTTGGGTAATTTTTTTAAAAGGCAGTGGTTTGCCAGGTGTGAGCCACAGCTTCAAGAGGGCTTATATGTCTCTCCCTCCTCTCCTGCAGCTCTCCCATCACCATGAGAAAAATAAAGGCAGGCTAGGCTGCCAGTGTAAAGAGGAGGGTGAGAGATGCGGAAAGAAGTAAACCTGAAAATAAATGAACAAGGCCAACCAAGATCAGCTGAACCCTGTAAATACACAAGCTATAAATGCTTGTTGTTATATAATGCTAATATCTTGTAATTGTTTGTTATGTGTTATTTAGCAATAGATAAGTGATACAAGCTGCTTTAAGTGATATGCTTACACATCTTCTTGTCAAAATTAGAAATTTACAGATTTTCCAACTGCAAAGCCTAAATTCTTTCCATTGTACTAGATATTAGCCTTTATCAAGTAGTTTTGGTGAAAAATGTCAGCTAGAATTTAAAACCTTACTCCTAGCATATGAGTCTAACTGTGAATAACCCACCCATGGCTCTCACAGAACTCCCTCTGTACCGTTTTTGTTCATTTGTTTTAGTTTGTTTTTGTTTGTATTTATTTATTTTACATTAGAAAATTTCAGCTTTTAAAATATCTTCTTTGATTAACTGGGAATACTTCTTGCCCATGGCATTCTCTTTCTTTGTTTTTATTTCTGAGTCCTTCAACAGAAAATGTGGAATGATCGTAGAGTAAAAGTGTCTAGGTATCCAGATTAATACATGTTCTGAATCAACTGGAATCCAGCGATCTCAAACTGGTGGCCCTGAGGAAAAATTAAGTCCACAGACATACGTTAGTCTACAGAGTTTAAAAGTTGTTATTGGCCGGGCGTGGTGGCTCAAGCCTGTAATCCCAGCACTTTGGGAGGCCGAGACGGGCGGATCACGAGGTCAGGAGATCGAGACCATCCTGGCTAACACAGTGAAACCCCGTCTCTACTAAAAATACAAAAACTAGCTGGGCGAAATGGCGGGCGCCTGTAGTCCCAGCTACTCGGGAGGCTGAGGCAGGAGAATGGCGTAAACCCGGGAGGCGGAGCTTGCAGTGAGCTGAGATCCGGCCACTGCACTCCAGCCTGGGCGACAGAGCAAGACTCCGTCTCAAAAAAAAAAAAAAAAAAAAAAAAAAAAAAAAAAAAAGTTGTTATTGAGACAACAAGAAAAACAAAACGAAAACAGATATTTTACATAAAAACATAGATTTTACACTTTTCTAGAATCATCATAATATTTATTAACATTGGGCCTGCAGTCCTACTTGGTAAATATTGAATGAAGCTGAGAAGCAGTTTTCCCTTTTGAAGGGTACATGGCCTCTAATTTGCCACAGTCCCCATATATCCTATTCTGCTCAATACTGGGACCGAGTACTGGTTGACATTGATAACAGTCCATATGATTCTGTTTTCTAATGAAAGAGAACTATTTCTCTGACAAAAAATGGGGCAAAAAGGGGGGATTAAAAGGGAATTCTTTTTTTTTTTTTTTTTTTTTTTGAGACGGAGTCTCGCTCTGTCGCCCGGGCTGGAGTGCAGTGGCCGGATCTCAGCTCACTGCAAGCTCCGCCTCCCGGGTTTTACGCCATTCTCCTGCCTCAGCCTCCTGAGTAGCTGGGACTACAGGCGCCCGCCACCTCGCCCGGCTAGGTTTTTTTTTTTTTTGTATTTTTAGTAGAGACGGGGTTTCACCGTGTTAGCCAGGATGGTCTCGATCTCCTGACCTCGTGATCCGCCCGTCTCGGCCTCCCAAAGTGCTGGGATTACAGGCTTGAGCCACCGCACCCGGCCTAAAAGGGAATTCTAATTTATGTTTCTGGCCACTAAAGCTCTAATAAGTCTACACTCAATGATTAATGTGCATTAGATCTTGTCACTCAGTTCTCAGCTCCAGAAACTTCAATGGCTCCCCACAATCTATGGGATAAAGTCCAACTCCCTTAATGTGGCATTCAGTCCCTTCACAGTCCCAATTCAACCTTCCTTGACAGCCACACCTCCTACCCTATACATCTGTGAATTGTAGGCTCTAGAAACCCTGCACAAATCAGAACTTCTGGATCTTCTGCTCATTTCACATCCCCTTATTTTAGTCCATGCTGCTCCCCTTCCTGAATTGTCCATCATTCTTTTTTTTTTTTTTGAGAGGGAGTCTCGCTGTGTTGCCCAAGCTAGAGTACAGTGGCGTGGCGCGATCTCTGCTCACTGCAACCTCTGCCTCCCAGGTTCACCCCATTCTCCTGCCTCAACCTCCCAAGTAACTGGGACTACAGGTGCCTGTCACCATGACCGGCTAGTTTTTTCTTTCTTTGTGTGTGTGTGTGTCTGTGTGTGTGTGTGTGTTTTCAGTAGAGACGGGGTTTCACCGTGTTAGCCAGGATGGTCTCGATCTCCTGACCTCGTGATCCGCCCACCTCAGCCTCCCAAGGTGCTGGGATTACAGGCGTGAGCCACCGCGCCCGGCCTGTCCATTATTTTTAAATGCCATTTATCTTCTGTTGTATTAAAATGCTGCTTATCCGCTAAGGTTAAACCAAATTCTTCTTCCTCTCTGGACCCCATTGTCAGTGTTAATGGTTGGAGTTCTTTTGAATCTTGAGCTCTATGTATCTTCATTCTGAAACATAATTCCTTCTGTCCTGATGTATGAGAATGCACAAATGAATAGTGAACATCTCACTGAGTATTCACTCCATGTCAGGCACTACGTTACATACTTCATGTGTGGTTCACTGAGTCTCACAACTGGTACCCTAGACGATGTGAGCCTTATCCCCATTTTACAGAGAAGGACACTGTGATCAGAGAGGCGCAAGGTCACAGCCACATAAATCATATAGCTGGGATTTTCATCCTGGTGTTTTGGCTTTAGACTCCAAGTTTCTAACCACTATGCCACAATCCCTGTCTAGTGTCTCCTACCAGATGACCAGATAAGTAATTGCCTATTATTTGTTTATTTTTCTCAGTCCATCCTAGCATGATGCATTAAGCATAATATGTATGCAACGAATGTTAACTGAATGACGGAATCAATGACAGAAAAGTGTGACAATCTGTTTACCATTTTCCTTTGCTTTTGAGAAACTGATGGTGCTACATTACCCCCAAAGCCTTTGTTTGCTGGTGGTTTGGGGTTGGACATCTGAGACAACCTATCCAATCATCATCCTCTAATCTCCTGGTAACACTGGGTAGCTCCAGGATTGGCAAATAGTTGGCGCTGAACCAATTGGAATTCTTCCCTTGAACTTTGCAGACTGTAAGCAGGAGAAATCAGCAGTCTGTCCTCAGTGGTTGGAGCTGTAAGACTTAAAACCTGGATGTTCTTGAAGACCATGTTTCCTGCCATGCCAAGAAAACCAGGCTGCAGACAGTGAAAATTAACAGAAGAGGCAAAGAGAAACAGAAAGGTAAAACACAGAGATTCTGAATAGCATTCGCTATTTGTTACTGTTATTGTTCCTAAAATTAGTCACCTTCCTTGACCTTCCCCCAGCTTGACTGGTCAATCTTTACTGGAATCCATGAGCCAGTATTTTCCCTTTTGTAGCTAAAGTGGTGTGAATTTCATTTCTGTTACTTCCAACTGAAACAGCCCTGATGGATATAGGCAGAAGTAGAATGTGGACTAAAAAGGGATTCTGTGTCACAAAGCTATTTTCATGAACCTCTGTGTCACCCATTAAAGAGATATAAGGAGAACACATTCTGTATTTATTATTTATTTAGGACTACAAACGCATTACCCTTGGAAGTTAAAAAAAAAAAAAATTGATAAGACACTTGCTGTCCGTGAACTCACAGTTACAAATAATTAGAATTTTTATTCACTTCTGTACACTCAGCACCTGGCCCCAGGACTGGCACCTAGCAAGATTTCATAAGTATTTGTTGAATAAATAGATGGGATACCCAGAATTATGGAATGATTGCAAGGTAATGGGGACATAGAGGAGGAAAATAAAATTCTGCTAGGGTAGGGGAGTTGTAAATGGTTCCAGCAAAGTTTCCCAAAGAGGAGGATGTATTTGAACTGAGCCTTGAAGGATGTGTAGGTTTTTGGTAGGTAGAAAAGGAAATACGCAAGATTGAAGTTCAGACAGTGGGAAACATACATGTTACGGCCAGAGGCATAAAGTGCATGGCAAATTACAAAAACCGAAGTTCCAGGAGGCTGGATGATGGTGTTAGAGAAAGCTGGGAGAAGGAACTGGTGAGGTAGGCTGGGCTGAGTAATGCAAATAGAGAAGATTAAATATTTACATAAGCTCATTAGTGACACTGTGTGCATGTGACAAGTATGATTTAGTTTAAACCTCCAAGGTTTAAATACCCTAAGTGCAACTGTATCTTTTTTGAAATTCATTACATGACATTAATAGGCTCTTTCTCAGCTTCAGTAGTGATCATATTCATGATTTACTCCATCTCTCGTCCCTGGGGTCAGGGACAGTCCACTCTGACCTCCATCCGTCCTCTCACACCTTCCTCAGGAACAAAACATTGGCTGCTAGAAAGCTCCCATTTTTTTGTCCCATATAAAGGGAAGCAATTTTGTTTCTAAAGATTTAACAGGAGAATTCCCATTATTATGAGAATGAAGAAAAAAAGGGATTCTGTGTCACAAAGCTATTTTCTTGATTTTCTGTGTCACCCATTAAATGCAATTCTATAAGAATCCTTTTTTTTTTTTGTTTTTGAACAGAAAGAGGTTTAATTGGACTTACAGTTCCACATGACTGGGAAGAATTCTTTAAGAACTTGTCAGGAGTCCTATAACATGGTAGGTATATCCTAGAAATATCTAAGCTCTCAAAGTCCTCAAGGACAGAATCTCTTCTTCTAAAGACCTTAGCCTTATTGAGGGGACAAGATCAGTATCATTAAGTTTGACAGAATCACTTGCTTTTCCAAAATGTTTGTAAAATGTTTATAGATTACAAAGCACTTTTGTGTGTCTTCTTATATTTGACCTTATCTGTGCAGTGGATGGTAATTAAGGATTATTATGATATATTAGGCAGTGGCTAAGGGCTCTGAGGAAAGGCAACACTGAGTCTGAACCCTAAATTTCAATTAGGTTATCAGTTCAATTGGGTTAAGTTTTGCTGTAGTAACAAAGAACCCTGAGATCTCAGTGATTTAACACAACAAAAGTTTATTTCTCATCGATGCCTGTGGCCACTGAGGGGTGGTTAGGGGCTCTTCTTCTCACAGCCTTGCACCAGAACTCAGGATGATGGAGGAACCACCTTCTCAAGTGTTGCTTTCAGAGGGGAAGAGAGCTCTGGAGGGTCTCAAATCACCGATTAAATGCTTTCGTTCAGAGGTAGCATACTAACCACTCACAGCTCCTTGGTCAGAACCAGGTTCATGACCTTAGCAAAATACTACCAGGTGGGCCACTTGCTAAAGATAAGCAAGTCATACTTTTTGCTATGAGGTTTCTAGTAGTTAATGCAAAGAGGTTTATCTTTATTATATCTGTAATTTTTTGGTGTCTATCAAACTTAAAAACAAAACATTGCTCAAGATAAGTAGATAAGTAATTACTCCTGAGGCTGAACAAAATTTGAAACTTGCTGAAAATACAGATTCCTGAACCTCACCCCCAGAAAGTTTGACTAATAAGACTAATCAGAGATGGTTCAAGTGGAACATACCAGGACAGATGAACTGATTATTGAAATATTAAAATAATTCTTTATTTGTTGGTAAATACCAAATGTCACAGTCCCTCTGACATTTGTCTACCGCCTAATCCGACTAACTGTCCTGACCCTAACCCAGGACTCCTTGCAATTCCCCAGTGAATGAAAGAGTAATATTTTGCAGAGCTGAGTGTTCTGAAGTCCCTTATGGCTGCAAGTGACGTTCTGCCTCATTGGTATCATTCCCCCCAGTTGTTAAATGTTTTATATTTGACCTTTGATGGTAATGCCTGGGAACCGGAATTATATCAAGTACCCCAGAAAATTCTGATTCAGAAGAATACTGTCCATCCTTTTAGAAACACTGATCATACGACCTGATGAGCCAACCATGATAGTGACTGTATCAGAAATGCCCTAATGGAAGAGTGCAGAGGATGCAACAAGACCACAGGAACGGGACCCAGGCTTCTGGCAATGGGGGATTGTCATTGTTGGGGAATCTTCCAAGGAGAGATAAAGTTAGCAACACCTTGAAAGCCACTCCAGGGCTAAGACCCAAAATAAGTAGAAGCCTTGGTTGACTTTCTCAGCTTAACAAGAGATACAAAATGTCTATATATGCAACGGCCAGAGATGATGAAGCAGCTGCCTGCAGAATGAATACAAAATGGCAGCATGGAGGAGGTAGAGAGAGGGACTTCCTTCCAGCTGGTCCGGGGACAGAAAAGGACCATTTCCCCCTTTCTGTATCTACCCAACATGCATCACATATGAGTATGTCAGAAGTGCATATTGGAGTACTGTGGGAATTAATGGAATTTGGAGTGATGTAGTGGATTAAAGAATTCCTTTTCAGAAATAGTTGCTCCTTCTCTTACACTTCCATGAGAGAAATATACTTCATTTTGGATCTTGAGTATCATCACCTGACTTGTGTCTGCCAATGGAATCTTAGCAGACGGGATGTAGCAGGGACTTGAAATGTGTTCGTGTGTTTGTTTGTGTAAGTGTACTCTGGTGTGTCCCCCATGACTATGAGAAAGACATGCCCAGACTAGCTCACTGACGCCACAGGGAGGATGAGATCAGCTGCTCACGGGCATGTGAACTAAGTAAGTGCCTATTGCTCTATGCCACTGAGATTTTGTGTTTGTGTGTTGTGCAGCTACTGCTAACTACTGGGGAGGTTTATAACAAAATGTGTCAAGGGTCAGAGAAGTCCACCCAAATCAGACTGAACTGTCTTTCCTATTTTGCTCCAAGGTAGCTGAGCTATTGGCCATGGTTCCAGGATATTCTCTTAATAATAGAAGAAGGTCAAGCAAATAAAAGCCAAAGGATTTAAAGTCTACAGATAAACATAACACTGTATTTTCACAATTTATGGAGCACTATGGTGTGCCAGGTTCCGTGGTGTGTGTGTTAGATGGATTAGTTCATCAAATTAAAGTTTCTCTGTCAATCAGCCCCATGTCCCTGTACTCTTTTTGGAGAAATTGTGGGGCCCACAGGGGGACCCGTATGCAGACTGTGCATTTTTTGGTTCCTGTCTAGACCATTCAACCCAAAACTGAAATAGCTGAACTGAACAAGGGGCTGAGCGTTAGGGAGTTGAAGTAGGGGAAAGGCAAGGCTGGGGAGCTTAAAAATAGTGGGAAAAACATTGCATAAGGCCTTGGAGATAAACAATGCAGTAGTTTCAGTGTCTCTTCCCATGACCCAAATCACGGGTCTTGGGAGTGTGTGATGGTTGTTTCTGGGTCATGAAAAGGTATTCACTTTCCAGTAAAAGGAAGGGTCCCACACCAAATAGCCTCTGGCGGTCTTATTAAAAGGCCACGGTGGGGTCAGCGTGGGACTCTATCAGTATCAGAAGAAGAGTATAATAGTGGCTGACATGCCCTGAGCTTTAATGTTGTGCAAGTCAGAGGAATAAATGCTTTGTATGAATTATCTGCCTTAACGCTCGGGAGCATGTGTCCAAACTCTCCCAATTGTACCCACAAGGAAACTGGGGTTTGGGGACGCGGAATCACTTCCCAAGTAAATAACTCAAAGGGCTGGAGTTGGGATTTAGAATCAGAATCCATGATTTTCTAAATTTCATGCCATCATTAACAATTAATTATATATTGAGAAATGATGCATTTGAAATCTAAAAATCAAAATTCAATTTCAATCATGTGTTTCTGAGGAATAAGGCAGGGAAAAAGTTAGACTCTCAGCAGAAAGTAAAGCTACTGTCAGCCTCTTAGATAGTACATTTTACCTCACTTCAACTCACACTGAGAATCTCCAAGTCCCTGGTGACTGGACAGTCTCATGTGAGCCAATTGTTTTAGGACAAGGCAAAAAAGTAGAGAAGTCTTTATAAATTGCATGAGCCCCCAGTTCCTACAGACTCCAGAGCTCTTGAGACATGAGGTATGGGGGGAGGTTTGAGGTGGCTGTGAGGCACAGGTTGGTGTGAAAACCCAACCTCCCCATTTTAGCGAGAGAGAAACTGAAGTCCGAGAGGAGAAGTGATTTTCCCAAGGGTCCACAGTGAGAGAGTGGGGACTCCCACCCTGAAGCCAGGTGGTCCCACACCCAGACCAGTGCTCTATCTGCTGTGTCATGCCCCCTTCTTTTGTCAGTTCTGGGGTGTGACTCATGGGAGGAGCTGATTTGGGACTCTGCCATCCCGGGGGCTTTCTCTGACAAATGTCACTTTCTGGTTTTGAGGAATGAAGGAAGAGCTCCAAAAAATCAAGTGTTTGTAAACTAGTGTATTTTGTATTGTTCCTTAAGTTGTCCCCTCATGGATTTCCTCTCTTGGTCTTTTTAACTTTTTTTTGGTTGGAAGAAGGGGCTTGCTCACCACCTCCATCATGACGATATCAGAGCTAGAGCTAACGAGAACATTTAGAGGTGCATCAGCCTGAGAAAGTGAGAAAAAAGAATCCCTTATATGTGATTCTTGGTAGAGAAAATTCTCAATATGTTCTTCCACATGTAAACTTGGCTTTATTATCTTTGTGAGTGTGCACATGCGTGATGGGGCTACAGTCCACCGTTCATTGAACATGTGGTTTCTGAGGAGCTGTAAGACCTTGCAGGGATTTAAGAGATGGCAACATAGTCCCATCCAACATGTCCATCAAGATTGGCTTCATCAAGCCTCTTTGCTTACAAGGAACAGAAATCTGCTCAGAACAGCCCAAGTATACCAGAGATACTTTTGAAAGGATCCAGGGATGTCTCCCAGAAGGGATATGAATGGGAATCAGGACTTGGCAAGTCAGGAGTACGTCAGTGTTTCTCCTAGGGTGCCGTGGCGCCTCCATTTTGTTTCTCTCTGTGAAATCTCTGTGAATCTCCTTTTGTGGATTCGATCAGTCAGTTTTCTCAGTTGCAAATAAGAAATTCTAGCTGTATCAGGAGGGGGCAGTGGTGTTCCCATCGTTTTTAATCCAGTCCAAACTGACTATGTGTGGGTCACCCTCCCTGTAAAGCAGTGAATGGTGTTTCCTGCAGCTTCTTGTTCACATTTTGACATTTCATAGGATTTTATTCTATGCTGCCTTCTACCAAGCCGTTTGCAGGTGCTCAGGCAAGCTACCCTTGCCGAAGGAGAGAAAACTGGAGTGATCAGAATGATGGGTTGAGTGTGTTTCATTTCAGGAGAAAAGGTGATTTGATGATGAGCAGGAAAGCAACAGCTTCACAGATGGGAAGTCTTGTGACTGCTGTAATCTTAACAACTAACACTTTTTTTTTTGATAGTGTGCTACATGCCAGAAAGGACTCTAAGCATTTCCCACATATCAGCTCATTTAATCCTCACAAAAATCCAATGTAACAGTATAATTATGGGCTCCCATTTACAATCCAGGAACCTGAGGTACAGGGAGTTTAACCTAATTTGTCCAAAATAGAACTGGGATTTGAACCCCGGGCAGTCTAGCTTCAGAGCCTGCATTCTTAACCACTATTCCAGTCAGTATTCTACGGTAGCATTAGTGCATTTACTATTTGCCTGGAATACAGTAGCACCTTGTGCATACAATATTATTTCATTCAATTCTGCACAAAAGCCATGACTTATAGTCGGAACCAACCTGCATGTGAAGAAACTGAGGCTCAGTGAGATTAAATGGCTGGAATCAAGTCATGAAGTGAATAGTGACAGACCAGGTATGTGGGCTCAAGTCTAACTGAACATAGTCTGGGCTTCAGCCCCCAGCTTAATACTGAAAAACAGAGGCTAGAGTGTTAACCTAGGATATACTAGGGAACAAATAATCAGAAACGAAAAATGTTTTCAAGGCATTAAAAGAGCAAAGCACAGATTAGTTTGAAGCAATTTTCTGCGTAGAGAAGGAGAACTTAAAGAAACAAAACCCTTCCTCTCCTCTTACCCAAAATGGATGCATGAGAGAGAAAATCTGGTAGATATTGAGCAACTTACAAGTTCCCAACAGCTGAAAAGGGTTCAGCTTCAAACTCATCATTGTCAGAAAAGCAAATATAAATTTGCCCCAGAGCAAAATAACTTTCAGAAAATCAGGAAGAGTAAATGGATAGTAAGTTATGAACATAAAACTCTTTGTACTCGGCCCAATTAACCCTAACCCAAGGCAACCCTGTGCCCCTAAGCTATTCATTTAAGGGTTTTACGATTTATAGGCAGCCTTTCTCAGGGGAGGTCCCGCCTGGCTCTGATTTCAGGTTTCACAGCAGCACATGTGTAATCCTGCTGCGTCACAGCTCCACGACTCAGAAAATGCATGTTTCTCAGGATGGAAAGAGACCCGGGGAGTCCTCGGTGGGTGAGCTCTGCTTCCCTCCAAGTGGCAGGAGAGAGCCCTGTGGAAGAGTGTGCACTGAGACCTGTCAATTTCCACTCCGGGGATGAGTAAGGGAGCTGGGGTTGCTCCACCCTTGGCTCCCATTACACAGTATACACATATTTCAAAATATCATATGTACCCTATAAATACATACAATGATTATGTATCTGCATTTGGCACTATGTTATGAGTGCCAGACACAGTGATAAATTAAACCCAAAGTCACAACTGCTACCTTCAAAGAGTGGCAATTTATTACTTGATGAGATAAGAGCACCCAAGACTGCTACATAGACACAGAGGCCAGGACAAGGAGAGATGAGCATCTCCAGATCATTCTTCAGCTGAAGTGTCATTGTGGCCGCAGAAGATTTGACTGAGTGGAAGAGCAGGGGGAAAGGGTTCCTGAAGGGTATGTAGAGGCCTGGAGATAGGATGGAGGCTGGAGAAGAATAGCTTGAGGAGCTTAGACCACAGCAGATGCCTCATGCCCTGCTCTGGTTGGGGCTCATGCTGAGAAGGCGGGTGGTGACTAGAACACAGAAAACTTTGAAATCAAAGTAGAAACATTCAGACCTGATGGGTTGGGCAAAAGGGAGTCACAGTAAGCTCTTGAGAAAGAAAGAGAGTCAAGAGCTTTCAATTTTCATTTGACTCACAACGTTGTGCTATATAGGCTTATTTCTGCATTTTGTCAATTGCATCAAAGGGAAGAGATCAGTTTGCTGAGAGTGTTCACCTCTGTTGGAGGAGTAGAGGAGTTGGGGAGGGGGGAGGTTGACGGTAGGGTGCTGGAAACCAGGGTGTTACTTGTAAGCTGTCATTGGAGTCAAGTAAGGAAGGGCAAGGACATCAGGCAGTGAGAAAGAGGCTTCAAAAGAAAATTGCCAGGGCCTGGGAAAAGCAGAGTGCCAAAGAGGACCGAGTCTAGTTTTCTGGTGTAAGATTTAGAGAAATCTGACCCTCTTGTTTTAGTCTCCTGGAGCTTTGCCTGAATGCATTAAATAATTAAAATGGAAAAGAGAAAAAGAAAGAGAAGAGAAAAGAAAGAATAGAGATGGAGAGAAGGGCAGGAGAGAGAGGGGTAAGAGTGGAGGAGAAGGTAGGGGAGGGGAGAAGGCTGGCAGGAAAGAGACAGAAACATCACACCTGCAGACACCTCCCAGTCAGTAAATCAATCATACAGAAACAAGCCACACATGGAAATGTGTGGAGGAAGATGGTCAAAACCAGACCCCAAGTATCCCTCATTTCCGTGGGTCATCACCCAATCCTTTAAAGTTCAACTGAGACTGTAACCAATGACTACAGGGAAGAAAAGAAACCAGCCTGTGTATCTGAGTCAAGAGCTTTCAGTTTCATTTTACTCACAATGTTGTGCTGCATTGGCTTATTTCTGGGTTTTTCCAATTGCATGCCCTCTGATATCTCAGGCCAGCAACCTTGACTTCATATTCACATCTTCCTTCTGCTACTGGCTCATACAAACACGGTTGAAAAGCTGAGTATGATGGTTAATTTTTATATTTTAACTTGACTGAGCCATGGGGTGCCCAGACATTTGGCCAAACACTATTGTGTGTGTCTGTGAGAGTGTTTCTGGATGAGACTGACATTTGAATCAGTAGACTGAGTAAAGCAGGTTGCCCTCCCATTGTGGCCACATCTCATCCAAACAATTGAAAACCTGAATAGAACCAAAAGGCTGAGTAAGAGGGAGCCCCTTCTGCCTGACTGCTTGAGCTGGGGCTTGTGTCTTTTCCAGCTTTCAGACTCAGACTGAAATTTTGGCCCTTTTTGGGTCTCAAGCTTGTCAGCTTTCAGACTTTAGCTATACATCAGGTCTCCTAAGTCTCCAGTTTGCTGACTACGGATCTTGGAACTGATTTCTTCACCTCCATAATTGAGTAAGCCGTGGATAGTCATGGGCTGCCTAATGATGTTTTGGTTAATGATGAATTGCACATACAATGGTGGTCTCATAAGATTACACTATTCTATCTTTACTGTACATTTTCCATGTTTAGATATGTTTAGACACACAGACACTTACCATTGTGTTAGCACTGCCTACAGTATTCAATACAGTCCCATGCTGTACAAGTTCATAGCCTGGGAGTAATAGGCCGTACCATAGAGCCTAGGTGTGTCACGGGCTACACCATCTAAGTGTGGGCAGGTGCACTCTAGGATGTTTGCACAGCCTCAAAATCACCTAACAACACATTTTTCAGAATGTATCCC
Organism: Rhinopithecus roxellana; assembly: GCF_007565055.1. Lineage (NCBI taxonomy): Eukaryota > Metazoa > Chordata > Mammalia > Primates > Cercopithecidae > Rhinopithecus > Rhinopithecus roxellana. The sequence goes on from NC_044568.1 coordinate 11,764,188, forward strand.
CCATTGCTAAGTGGCACATGACTGTATATACACAGCCTTTCTTTTGGTTCTGTGTCTTCTGAGAATTCTAACACACTCAGGAAGATCTCTCTAGAAAAGGGTCGGGGTAATAGTAACAATGGTGCTGAGATCCAAGAAATATTTGAAATTAACAAGTATAGGAAGCTTGGAAGGAAGAGAGTCCCCAGCAGAGGCAATATCCTAGGCAAAGGCTTCAAGAGCGGAGGGAGGCTGGTGGAGTGAGGGACTGACAGGTCAGCCTGGTCTGAGTGAGGAGTAGAAGGGGACACTGGCATGAGATTGGCTGGAGATTCTGCAGGCATCAGGCCACTCCAGGCCGAGGTAGGCTGATCATATGGTTTATCATCTTCCCGGGACATGTCTGAGGGAAGAAGGTGCTATTGAAAACCAGAGTAACACTTTGAAACCAGAACTATCCTGCACAAATTGAGGCCCTCCCTTTCAGGCCATTAGGAGTTTGTAATTTATTCTGCAATCAATAAGGGATTCACTGAAGTATTCTAAGAAGAAATGTCACATGATCCTATTTGCATTTTAAACTCACCGTGACTGCCATGTGGGGAATGGATTGAAGAAGGCAAGAAAAGATAAGGGTAGACCAGTGGGGACTAAATCTATTTAAGACTGCAACAGTGAAAGCCTGCCTGAGTTTCCAGCCTGCTGCTCTGAGAATTTTAGACTCAAAATTATGCTATCAACTCTTACCTGAGTTTCTAACCTGCTAGTCTGCCCTGTGGATTTCAGACTCGCCAGCCCCTACAGTCACATGAGCCAATTCCTTAAAATCTCTCTGTCTCTCTCTCTCTCTAAGTTTGAGTAAGTAATATATGTAGGTATGTATTTACTATGTATGCATGTATTGTGGAGGAGGGAAAATGGTTCCCTCTACCTTTCTAGGTTCCTTGGCTGAGCTACAACTTAAATGGACGCAAGACAGATCAACAGGAACAAAACCATATTTATTACATATGTGAGCACAGGAGTCCCACAAATATATGAGACTCCAGGAGAGGCCAGATGATTGAAGCTTATTTAATATCCTCAGCTATAGAAAGGAATAGGGGCTTTGGCTTCTGATGGGTGGCAGAGACAAGTTTACGGAAGGGCGAGAGGAGGAAAGTATAGTGAATACAATTTGTCTTGTTATGCAGGTAAGTCTTTCAGGTAATAAAAGTTGTAATGGAGCTGCTCTTTCTGATACAGATACTAATGCATATTTTCTTTATAGATGTAAACTTCTTTTATAAAAAAAAAAAAACAGCTTTTCAGAGCTACTCTTGTGTCTGAAGTTTTTCAGAATAACCAGTTCCAAATATGCGAAGCAAATATATTTTGGGGTGGCATATCTGGTCTCCTATAGTCATATTTGGGGTAGTATGTCCTGAACCCAAACATTATACACACACACCCACAACACACACACACCCACAACACACACACACCCATATATGTACATATCCATATTATATATAAATGTGTATTTTGTATATGTTGCGGAAGTTATCAGCATCAAAATGGAGTCACTGATGTCAAACCCTAATAAAATGGAGAGATAGGAAGCCATGAAGGAAGGGTCCCCTCACACAAGCCTATGATGGGGATGATGCATGGAACTCCTCGAAACCTCAGTGTTTCAGGTAGGCCACTTGCACAAAGAGACTTGGGTAGTAATGGCTGCCTTCACCAATTTGTATATAAATATCTATCTATATACATCTATAAATTTATATGTAAATATAAATTAGGTGAGTATATAATTATATATGTATATATAATACACATATGTGCATAATATGTATGTGTATAATACATATGTATATATAATTAAATATATTCATTCCTCATGTTACATATAGAGAGAGAAATAGTGCAGATATATAATTATAATTTATATATAATTATAACTCATATATATGTATACATACATAACTCATATATGTATATACATATATATGAGTTATAATTATATATAATTACATATATAAATTATATATAGTTACATATGTATTTATAATTTTATATATATGGAGAGAGGGGAAGACGGAGAGAGAAGGAAAGAAAAAAAATTTTTTTAAACATATTTCCCATTGCCCTTTTTTTCTTTTTCTTTTTTTTTTCCGAGATGGAGTCTCACTATGTCGCCCAGGCTGGAGTGCAGTGGCGCGATCTCGGCTCACTGTAACCTCCACCTCCCTGCTTGAAGCAATTCTCCTGACTCAGCCTCCTTAGTAGCTGGGAGTACAGGTGCACGCCAGCACACCTGGCTAATTGTTTTTGTATTTTTAGTAGAGGTGGGGTTTCACCATGTTGGCCAGACTGGTCACGAACTCCTGACCTCAGTCACTCCACCCACCTCGGCCTCCCAAAGTGCTGGGATTACAGGCTTGAGCCACTGTGCCCGGCCCCATTGGTTCTTTTTTCTGGAAAACTCTGACACAGATTTTGGTATGGTGGCACACAGAAAGAATGCCATGTGATGATTGCAGTTATGCTTTTATTTTTTATTTTTATTTATTTATTTATTTTTTATTTTTTGTTTACAAGCCAAAAAACTGCCAGAAGGTAGAAAAGAAGTCTGGGACACATCCTCCCTTAGCTCTAGTACCATTAAAGAGAAGATAGCCCTGCCTATACCTCGATCATGGACTTCTGGCCTCCAGAACTTTAGACAGCACATTTCTGTTTACTAAGACACCCAGTTTGTTGCACTTTGTTAAAGCAGCTCTAAGAAACAAATACAGATTTTGGTGCATTAGTGAGATGGCAGAGGGTTTGCAGAGGCTACGGGAAGAAGGGAGTGGATTTAAGTCAAATCTAGAGGGCCCAGGGAGGGCTTGGATATGGGAAAAAAGAGGGGGATGGGTTTTGACTTCCCCTGATCTGCTGCCTCTGAAACCCTGCCCCTTCGCCTGATCCCCATGCTAAACTGCACATGTATCTTGAGAATTCTGTCTCAAGCAGTATTCTTGATGTCATTCTCTGCTCAAAGTGCTACAGTTACTATGTGGGGCTGCATGCAGTTATTTGAGAACATAGGCTATTTGGTCCTGAGGTAGACATGACCACAGGGGACCTGGGTCTCTATCCTGGGGTTTCCATGTGCTAGCAGTCAGGTCCCCTTGGAAGCTATTGGAGAAAAATGGAATAAGTCTTCTCCAGTGATTGCAATACTTCTGCTACTGAGAGAGTCAGTAAATTATTTTCCACATTCACTGCTGAGAACTACAACAAAACCCACATGAACATTTTTTTGGATATAATCACATAATAGACCAGCTAACATTTGGTTAGTGGTTGCTATAGTCAGAAGACTGTGTTTCACACTTTGCAAGAATTTAACCCTCATGGCTAACTATATAGTGAATCCATAAATTACTCTTGTTTTGGAAGTAAGTAAGTAGAGATTCCACGAGTCCTGTTGAGGTGATCAGGTTCACTATGCTGAGACATGGCGGATCGAGGGCTGGTACCCAGCTCTGAGGCAGAGCAAGCACTCTTAATCATCTTTCTGTCCTCTGTCTTTATCCCACTGTCTTTTCTACACACACACACACACGTGCACACACACACACTCACACACATGCATGAACAGTCACAGATAAACCCAAGGGAAGTGGTTCTGCCATTGTGGTTTCCAGCATTCTGAATGCCTCTTCTTAGACTAAGCTGACTCGAGAATAGTTTTATTATCTTAATGTTCTGCTATTCAGTACAGAAGATGCTGTTAAAGACAGAACTTATTCTTTTCCCATCTGCCACCCCTAGGTTTGAACCACAGCATGCTTTTTGTGGGTTCCTTCTCCTCTGGGAAATCACCTCGTTGGGCTTCCTGGGTTGGATTTTTCACCTCTCATTCTCCACCACTGAGAGCTGACTTTTTTCCCACTGGATTAGGGTTTCACCGTACTCTTTAGCATTTTCATCAGGTTTGTTGGTAGTCCCGATCACCACCACGCTGGGATATAGACGACAAGAGTTTAATTTTTTGATAATTATATACTCATCCCCGTACTCTTTTTGCAACTCTGGCTCAAAGTGGGCAACTGTCTAAGGTAGATCAACTAGTTGTTTGCTATGCCCCTGTCTTCCTTGCTCTCACCTTCTGTGGTTTGAGAGTCAATGTCCCCAGCCCAAGAAAGACTTGCAAGGGACATAATCAATCTGAGTGGGGGTTTCCCAACCCTGGCACTAATTTGGCCTAGGTAATTTTTTATTGCAGGGGACTACCTTATGCATTGTAAGATGTTTAGAAGCATCCCTGGCTTCTACCCACTATACATGCATAGCATCAGCCTAAGTATGGACAATCAAAAATGTCTCTGGAAGGCAAACTCACCCCTAGCTGAGAAGCACTGATTTAAGCTGGTACAACCTCATTCTGTTTTCCTTTTGCTCTTAGAGTTGGTCATGAAAGCTTTAATACAATATTTTACCCAATGTAAAAAAAGGAGAACTTCTCAACACATAGCTCCTTTTTCCTGCCTTGAATGTAAACAGGAGATGCTTAGAACTGTGACAAAATATAATAATCAACTATATTTTTACTTCCAAGCTTAGGGAAGCAGTGAAAACATACAGGAGGAAGGTCAGGTAGAACCTGGACCATTGATGACATCATAGAACCACTATATCAAACCTGGAACCAGCAACCTCGCCTACTGTAGACCTTGCTATATAAGAAAATTTAGTGGTGCAAATGATCTGGAATACTCAAAGTAATTTTATGAAAGGAGAACAAACTTGGGGGACTCACATTACCCAATTTTAAGACTTTTCATAAAACTATAGTAACCAAGAGAGAAAGGATTATTCAATAGATTATTGATACAGAATAGAAAGTCTGGAAATAGATCCACACAAATAGACTTGACTGATTTTTGACAAAAAGGCAAAGGCAATTCAATAAAGAAAGAATGTTTTTCTTCAACAAATGGGCCTGGAACAATTGAATATTCAAATATGAAATAATATTAGTTATAATAATGACAATAATAATCAACATTGACCTATACCTCATGACCTATACAAAAATTAACTCAAAATTGATCATCATATACCTAAATGTAAAACATAAAACTATACAACTGCTAGAAGACAATATATGAGAAAAGTTGGGTAATCTTGGCTTATGCAAAAAGTATTGAGATATGACATCGAATGCATGAGACATAAGAGAAAAAACCCAACATCCTTCAACTAGAAAATGATTAGAAAATCCATTCAGTAGAATACTACTCAGCAATGAAAAGGAATAAACTTTATTAACATAATGTAAATACATCTTAAATGCATTTTGCTAAGAGAAAGAAGCTAGATCACCCCAAGGGCTACTTATCGTATGATTCAATTTAATGACATTCTGGAAAAAGCAAAACTATGGAAGCTGAAAAGCGATGAGTGATAGCCAGGGGTGGTGGGATGAGGAGACGGGTTTGAAAACATAGGCAACAGCACGAGGGTGATTGAAATGATCTCCCTCATTTCATAAATGAGGGTGATGAATGCACAATTCTATGCATTTGTCAACACTCATAGAACTGTAACTACAAAAAAATGAATCTTACTTTATATAAATTTTTGAAAAAGTCAGCCAGGATGGAGAAGAACCCAAGATGGATTTCAGCCTGTGACAATGAATCAAACTGTTACAAATGAAAAATAACCACATTGAAGGCAGTGGAGATGAAGGAACTGATCTAAGTCACTTTGGAATACAGTGTTCTCACTGGATACTATCAGGCTTAAGGCAACAGGAACCACACACATTGTACTCAGTTGGCAAATGTGTTTTTCACGGGGGAAGGGTTAGTAATTCCGAAACTATATGTAGAGTAGCACTGGACAAACAGTAAATATATTGTAGATAATGAGAAACAGGTTTCCCATGGTCAGAGGAAGAAATTATAATACAAATGAGGAAGTGAAGAAAGCTAGACTAAACCCTGTGGTGGAGATTTAGAGTCAGAGCTGTTAGTATAAACTCATGATTTTAAATATATATGTGTGTATATATATGTATATATATGCAGATAGTTCAATAACAAAGTAAACATAAATATGTGTGTACACATGGGCTAGTATTTATATATAGGTTTACATTTCCTAACTCTATCTCCTTAGAAGGCATAAAAACGGTAATGTCCCAGTATCAAGCAGCACTCCTAGCACTTAAATATCATTCTCCAATAAAATAAACCAAGGTTCTTTGGAAAAGTGATTGATTCCTGGGCTAGGGCAAAAAAAATCAAGATGAGCCTGGGGCATATTGTGGTACTATAAAGCAATGAGTTAGACAGGAAGACTAAGTTCTAGTGATCTATTACACAGCATGGTGATCCATAGTTATTAATACTATATTGTATATTTCAAAATTGCTAGGAGAGTAGATTTAAATGTTCTCATCACCACAAAAGACAAGCTGGTGGATATGTCAATTAGCTTGATTTAGTCATTCCATAATGTATACTTATATCAAAATGTCACATGTACCCCATCAATATATATAATTATTATTTTTCAGTTAATTTCTTTGCAAAAGGAAGTACTTTGAAAGAAAAAAAAGTAATATGCATGTTAAAAGGGCAGAGGAGACCAGGCATGGTAACTCATGCTTGTAATCCCAGTGCTTTGAGAGGCCTAGGCAGGAGGATGCCTTGAGCCCAGGAGTTTGAGACCAGCTTGGGTAACATAGTGAGACCCCTAACTGTGCAAAATATTTTTTTAAAAAATTAGCCAGGTGTAATGGTATGTACCTGTGGTCTCAGCTACTCAGGAGGCTGAGGTGGGAGGATTGCTTGAGCCTGGGAGGTTGAGGCTGCAGTGAGCTGTGATTGATTGTGCCACTGCATTCCAGCCTGGGTGACAGAGTGAGACCTTGCCTCAAAACAAGAACAAAAAAAGCAGGAGGGCACAGGAGCCAACCTGAAAAAGTTCCCAATGATCTACATGATTGGGGAAAATTTCAGCAACAAAATAAATAATGATATGATTGCTATAACCTAAAGAATAAATATCCTTGTGTCTCTACTGATAAGCAAATAGTTAAATAAATAAAAAGATAGAGCAGAAAAGACACCGTTTCCTTACAGAAAAATTCCAATTAATAGACAGACAGAAGCAAGAAAAAGAAAATCACCATAGGAATACCTCAGTGATAATTACTGCAAGCAAGATCCGCTGATGGATGTTAAAATTAGTGAGCAAAAGTTTAATGAGAAGTGGGATATTTCTCATTAAATATCTCTCCCCACATAGATGTATTAATTGCAAAGAGAAAACAGCAATTTTACAGTGGAGCAAGCTGGCAGTCACTACCTAATCCAAGTGATCCAGGTTAACATCACCGGTGATGAGACATCATCACATGCCTGCAGGTATACAGCACTTTGCCTTGATGGCATTCTTCCCATAAAGGATAACCCTAGTGTAGTCATGGAAGAAGACTATATAGTCTCAAATTAGGGACCATTATACAAAGCAATTGGCCAGTACTCTTCAAAAGTTTCCAGGTCATAAAAAACAAGGAAATACTAAGTTGCCATAACAGATTGGAAAAGAAAATGAGGAAAATGAAGTGCAATGTAGGATCTTGAACTGAATCCTGGAACAGAAAATGACATGAGAGGAAAATCAGGAAAAAAACTCCAAATGAACCCTGTAAATTAGTTAATAGTATTGTACTTATGTCAATTTTTCATATTTGACAAATGGACCTTGGTTATGTAAGATGTTAATGTTACAAGATGCCAGATAAATGGTATATGGGATTCTCCGTACAATGCTAGCAGTGCTCTGTTAGCTTAAATCATTTCAAAATAAAAAGTTTTGTTTTCAATTTATTTTTTAAAATTATTTACTTATTTGTTTTAGACACAAGGTCTTGCTCTGTTACCCAGGTTGAAGTGCACTGACTTAATCTTGTCACTTCAGCCTTGAACTCCCGGGTTCAAGCAGTCCTCTCACCTCAGCCTTCTTAGTAGCTAGGACTAGAGGCACATGCCACCATGCCTGGCTACTTAAATTTTTTCTTTTCTTTTCTTTTTTGTTTGTTTGTTTGTTTGTTTGTAGAGACGAGGTCTTGCTATGTTGCCCAAGCTTGTCTCAAACTCCTGGCCTTAAGTGATTCTCCCATCTCGACCTCCCAAAGTACAGGGATTACAAGTGGGAGCCACTGCCCCTGGCCAAAAGTTTTGCCTTCTTAAGCGACTACTAGTCAATGCTTGTTGCTAGCAAAAGCATCCTGAAGTAATACAAAGGTCCATTTTGGAATCTGGTTGTGGTGACAAATATAACCTGGCTGCATTGTTGTAAATTAGGGGCACAACTAGGAAAACAGAATTTTGGGGGACTCCTATAGGGACAGTCAACAAAAACTTCCTAAAGCGGGGATATAAACATTTTATTCAGTGGTAGAGAGTGAATTAGGTCTTCTTTATAATTTTCCCCATCTCTAAGTTTATATGAGTCATTTGTTGTATTTGCAAGTGTTTTGCAGCCAACACTTACCACTATTTTTTTTTTTTTAAATGGATCGGAATCTATTGTAGGAGGGGGAATGGTAAGCAGTGGAATGTAAAACGCAAACCAATCTATAGTTTCCGAAGGGCCTAGGGAGGCTGCCAAAATTAAAGTTGGCAGCAGTTTACTAAATCTCTAAAGAAGAAAAAAAAAGGTTATATTACAAGTCCCATAAATATTCCAAGAGTGGTAGGTAAAGTGTGTTTAATACTGATGAACAAAGTTTTAGCATGTATTGGAAAAACAGTTTCTAATATAAAATTACCGACAACTGGAAGTTATCTGCAAAATTTTATACCTAAGTACTTGCAGATGTAATTTATTTTTCTGACAGCACCGCCTGTGTAATGAAAGTTGCTTTTAATAAAACATGAATGCAGTTAGGTTTTGCCAATTAGGTTCAGAGGAGTTGTAATCAGTCTGATTCAAGTTGATATGTAGCTCCTTAAATTCAGCACTGACCCATAGAATGGCTTCAGTATTTCTAAAGTGTTTGTGAAAGATGAACTCCCAAAGCTCCGACTGCCCAGGCAGAAGGGAGATGATCCTGGCCAACTCAGGACAGACGCCCCTCAAATGGACTACAGTGGTGGTGGCTATAGAAAGTCATGTGTTTTGGGTTGGGTGTTAACACAAGATTACAACTGACATGAAAATAAGCCCATTCTCCATTTCATTTTATTCATGGAAACATGAGCAAACATCTAATGCATGCAAACATCTAATAACCATAGATCAATTATTATTTTTACAGTATCAGCCAGAAGGCAAACCCTGGTTCCTACTATGTTAGCACACTTCTTGACACTGGGTGAGATTTCAGGATCTATAAAGACAAGTCCTGTCACCTTGAGCACCTTAATAACCTGTCATCAGAAGAAAAAATACAAGAAAATGAAGTTTTGGGATCTAGAATGAGGTCATCAGTATTTTGAACTTTTCATCTGGGTCCCTGAAGTCTATATTCAACAAATATTTGTTGTTTAAATATTTGCAAAACACAGGGGGCAAAAGATTTGAAACATTAGTTGGACTCAGCCAGAGTCCTGTTTCTAATAGTTGCTAAGTTTTCACATTTAAAAACAGTAATAATAATTCTTGCCCTGCCTAACTTATTGGAATGTTGGAATGACACAGTATAATGATTTTAAGGGAAAGTGCTTTAAAACTTTAAATGCACTATGCAAATGTAAGTTACTGGTAAGTACCAGGAATAACATAGAGGGCTCCTGTCAGTTGGAAATCTTACAGGTTGGTTGAGAAGGATGCTTTTTGCCTCTTGGGTTTCGAGTTCCCTCCTAGGTCACAGATTAAAGCATTTCGTAGGCATGATCTCATACCAGTCCTGCAAGGATGAAGACATTGGTGGCTGGAATAGTGCAGACACTCAGGTGAATGGTTGAGATAGACTCTGATACCGCATCTATTTTGCTACAAAGCTCGTCTGTTTCATCTGACGACCTCATTTGCTCCCTCATGAAGCCAATTAGCAACAGAAGAACCTAGAAATGTTCTGCATAAATGATGCAGACATAAATGCCTTGGGGATATCAAGGCATTGCCTTCCCAGAGCTGCGGTCCAGGGCACACTTTGTCAGCTCTTCCTTCTCCGTTCCAGCCTGCACAGAGTCGGCAAGAAAAGTTAGTACTTTCTTGGTATCTGCAGCTGGTACTCCCCAGACAGGAACTGAAACACGCCTAACCGTGATTCATTCATTCTCAACTGAGTTTCTTCTTTCCTGTACCCTAGGGCACTTCCAGGTTCTGGACCTGAAAGGGAAGTTTATGTGTCAAAGAGACACACAGAGGCAGCTTCCCAGCTATTTTCATCTCAACTGGCTTGACAAAGCCCCATTTCAAACCTCTCTCATCCCCCGAAGTCACTGGAATATCAAGCACAGTAAAGGCGTGTTTCATTCCTTAATAGTAACTCCGACTTTTGGTTTGGCATTTGGATAATGTCCCTTACTATCTGTCCCTTAAGCAGATGATAGGGACAAAAGATGGAGATGGGCTGGCTCCCTGCAAAACCAGAAATTATAGTAGTAAATACATTTTATTGTCTTTTAGCCTGTTTGGCTGAAGCATCTTGAACCCTCCCAGAGTTGGCATGAAGCATTTTTTCCAACTTGAAAAGCATTTTTTGTTAAAATAATTTTTATAGCTTTGAAATTTTACTTCTTGTTCAGTGGCTTTTGAGGGACAAGTAGGAATAGCAGGAGACAATGGATTACAGAAATACTTAAATTGGCATGAACAGAAGCTGAGCTAGAACTAGGATGAGGCGAGTTGGAAAATTATGATTTTTGTGTATTGGGTTTCTTTGCATTAATTTTAATTAAAAAATTATTGCATTAAAGTATTATTGATCTTGATTACTAGGTATTTTGGTACCTCTGTAAAATTTGCACCTTGGGCAAGTATCTTACTGGCTTCAACCTAGTTCCGTCCCTACATAAGACACGTTTATTATGCTACCCATGGACCTGTGGACTTCAGAAGACATTTTGTGGCTCCCTTGAGTCAACTCAAATGGGGCTCTGTTGGAGCAGGATACTACCTCCCTCTTCTCCAAAAAACAACCCATGCTCTGCTTTGGTAACAGAAAATTATTCTGCCTGTCTGCTCTGGGATATAGAGGAAGAAAATATGCAATCTAGGCTCTGTGCATGAGCTTATTCAAGTCGACACTGCTCAGACTCTAGCATGGATATCAGTCACCAGGGACCTTGTTAAAAATGTAGGTTCTGATTAAGCAAGTCTAGGATGAGGCTTCAGATTCTGCATTTCTAGCAAGTTCCCAGGTGATGCTGATGCTGCTGGTCCCTAGATTATATAGTCCCTGGTAAGCCAGCGACTACAGCAGTAAATACATTTTATTGTCATTTAGCTTGTTTGCCTGAAGCATTTTTAATCCCTCCTGGAGTTGGAATGAAACATTTTTTCTTACTTGAAAAGCATTTTCTACTGAATTTATTTTTATAGACCCTTTGAATAGCAAGGATCTACATACTGGTGGTTCATGGGCTGTGTTCACAAACATGGTTTGTTTGGACCAGATTTGTTTTTTTTATTAGCCAGATAGTCACCTCTTCTTTAAAAAACCCCTGGAATATCTAGTAGCCTTGGACCAGCCTTTCTGCCTAGTAGTGAAAGGCTAGAGAATGGTAGGAACTTTTTTTTTTAGACAGGGCGTAGGTCCTTTATTTTCCTGTAATCCTCACCACACAAATGCACAATGTGAACTTACTTAAACTTTTCCACTTTATATGTTATTGGTCTGGACTGCATAGGCCTTTGAATTTTGCAGCCTCAATGTACTATTTAGTTTATCAAAAACATTGACTGATATCCACTCAAATCAGACACAAGCATGTTGTTATTTGTTGACTCTTATTCTCAAGCAATTGGTCTAAATATTTTTGTGGCATTATTACCAACTTACAGCATATCCAAAGGCTATGTTTAAAATCAGCCTCATGAACAAGAGGAAACAGCAGTAAAATTAACTCTCTAAAAGGCTTAGATCTTACTCACTCTTGGATTTTGAAACCATCGGAAATTTTTATGTGTGATTAAGTTGAGGACTAAAGAATTAATGGAAGCACCATCTACTAATTTGTGTTTAAATTTGGCCAAGGTGTGTTGTAGCATTTGGAGCAAAAAGCATGGAACTATTACTTTAATTTGGAGTCTAAATATTAAAATGGTACTCAAGCTAGTATAATTTGAATGATGATTACCAACTAAGTGACTTTTTAGGACACAGATATTTTAACTACCCTAGTTTTTGTTAATCACTGGCCGTACCCAGTTGCTCCTCAAATCCTGCCAGTTCTGTTCCCTAAACAGGTCCCCATCTATTCCCTCATCTTCCTTCTCCAGCCACTACCCTGACATCCTCTCTCACGTGGATCATTGCAAGGATCTCATAAATGTCTTCCTGACTTCCAGTATTATCTCCTGCAAGTGGTCTTCCACCTTCCTGTGGAAGTGAAAAGCAAAAATTTACCAAGTTGCCCTCTCCCTAGACCCCCTCAGTGACTGTCCATCACCGACAGAAATTCCTTCCTGCCATGCAAGGCAGCACCAGCTCCCATCTCTCCACCTCCCACACCGCACAAACCCCCTGCCCCATGACGCATCCATGCTAAAGACCCTAGAGCTCTACGAATTTTCTGCCATGTATTAAACCTCTTTGCTTTGTACTTACTGGTCCCCAGGCACATTGGTTACCCCTTCAAGGTGTTCCCCATAGCACATATTATATATAGTGGAGTTCCACATTATATGGGCGTTAAGCTCTAATATCAAAAAGCGTAGGGCAAAAATGAGGTATGGTTAAAACTGTCTTGAGAAATTCTTTCTATCACCCATACCACAGAGTATATATGGTTTGGGAGATAAGCAAAGCCAATAGTTCTCCATGTGGAGCAAGGAGCTTTTAAAAAAGTTAATTACTGATTGACGTAGCTGAACTTTAAGAACTAGAGAGAGGAATTGAATTTGTGTTGGCCCTCAGTTTCCCTAGCTATGAAATAAGCAAGTTCGAATAAGTAATCATTAATAATTTCATTCAGCTTTACTATTCTAGACTAAGAATCAAATACAAGTGTCAGGCAGAAAAGATATGTAGGTGCCATATTTGGGGTGCTAGGTACTTGGGAAGACCTGCAACAATATTTAAGTGCAGCAGGATGGACACATTTTTGTGCATTAGAACTCAAGGCACTTGGGAATTCCAGGCAGATCAACTTGGATGGTCCATTCCCCAAAGAGAAGCAATTAAGGCGATGGGGTCCAAGCTACTCTTCTCGGATGCATGCCAGAGAAGGACATGGGTGGGAACACAGGCTTTTGGAATGTGCTGACATCCAAAAGGTATAGGAGGGCAGCAAGATGGCAAAAGGCTCTGTGGCGCAATATGGCACCTCTCCACACTTCTTCAAGGCTTCAGGGAAATTACTGGCCAAGGCTGTCAGGTGATTGGAGTTTTTGAGGAACATACCACAAAGGGTGCAGTGTGGCATAAATCTAAACCAAGAAGGCAATTGAAGAAATAATTCAGGAACAATCTTTTAAAACAATGATGCCAGGAAATTTGAAAGGAATTGAAGAAGGACTGGAAGCTTATCCAACTCTGGGTGATTCATATCAATCTTAGACATCCTCCAACCCTTTCTGGAAAAAGTTTCCAAAACAGAATAGGGAGCAGAAGGTGGGAGGGATATCTCAAGTTGAAAGCTGTGACTTTCTCTCCTGATGAATCGGTTTTCCAGAGTAGTGAGTTTCAATTCCCTCCAGACGATGTCCAAGGGGCTCTTCTGTTCATGAGAAACTAGAGCTGGAGGAAACTCATTTTGACTTTTTTCCCCCAGAATTGTTACAACAGTTTCCATTTGTGACCTGTGGTTATTTTTCTTTCAGGCTGTATGCAGCTCCCGCTATTTCTAGCATAGCTCTGTTTTTTTTTTTTTTTTTTTTTTTTTTTCTCCTTGTTATACAGACATCTGTGGTGTGTATTAGTTTTCCTTGTTGTGAACAACATTCTAACTTTGAGCTCTGGAAAACAATCATTTAATCAATAAATCTGATATCAACTATGCCTACATATGTTTATGACTCTGACAAACTTAATCATATGAAGCAACCAGCAAACGAATATTAGGTCATAGCATTTTACACCTGGACTGAACCTTTGAGATTATCCAATGTGGCACTCGTTTAACAGAAGCACATGAACTTTAGCAGGTTTCAAGGTTTGTCCTTAGGATCATTTCATGGCAGAAATGGACAAAACCCCTCTCTCCCTCCCTTGTGTTCTTTGCCCTTCATTCTGGGAATCTGGGGTTGTTTCTGCTAGACTGCAAACAACATCTGATGAGGAATATCATTCCTTGATTTTGCCCATAGATCAAGAATCCAAAACTTTAATTTCCATGGGTGCCAAGAAGACAGCATAAAATAGGGAAGTGGCTAATGTATGATGTATTTTTGTAATTCATCCACTCTGTTATACATTAATAGGTAAAATCAAGCTTCATTCTCCCCCATCCCCAAGAACTTTTCCCCATTTTTTCTTGAAATATTTGTTCTTTTAGGTCTCTTTAATTTTTCCATTTTTTGGTAGATGCACGAAATAGAGAACTGTTCATTAAAAAAAAGAAAAACAGACTAGCAACATGATCAATGGCAATTGTCCCTAGGCTCCGTGGCAGGGATTGCCCAGGGATGGCGCATGCAGCAGCAAATGCCAAGTGTCTAAAGTGCCCACAGCTCTCCCACTGCAGCCACTGTGTTCATGTGACAGAGGACAACCAGTGAGACTGGCTATTCTGATTTTCAAAATGAAGTAGGAAGTCTGTATTTTTTTGTGAAATCTGCACATTTTTATTTCTTTTTAAAAAGTTTTAGTGTTTATTTTCTTTTGAGACAAGGTCTCACTCTGTTGCCCAGGTTGCTGGAGTGTAGTGGCTTCATCACAGCTCCCTGCAGCCTTTGACCTCCTGGGCTCAAACGATCCTTCCACCTCAGCCTCCCGAGTAGCTGGGACTATAGGTGCACACCACCATGCCCAGCTAATTTTTGTATTTTTTATAGAGACAGGTTCTTGCAATGTTGCCTAGGCTGGTCTCAAACTCCTAGCCTCAAGCAATCCACCCACCTCAGCCTCCCAAAGTCTTAGGATTACGGGCATGAGCCACCATGCCCAGCTGAAATCTGCTGATTTCTAAAATGCTGACCATCTGTTTTTAGAGTGACATGAAACAAACAAAACACACCTGTCTGAGATGGAAAAGATGGGTAAGCTTTGGATGGAAGAAGAGCAGTAAAGAGAAAATACCACAGTCTTTCGAACCGGCTACAGATAGATGTGCTCAAGCCCCAGCTCCACTACAGACTTGTTCTTTATTTTGGGCAAATACAGCCATCTTCCTTCTCAAGTTGGTTTCTCCAGGAAATAGACTCTGAGGTTTTGAAATCTGTGTGTGGGAGCTGTATCGGGGGAACTTACTAGAAGTGCTCTCAGGAGCAATGTCTATGAGGGGAGAGTGAAGCATCACTGGGCAGAAAGAGAAGCTGAACCTCAGTGAGGTGACGCTTGAGTCCTTAGTTGATCCATGGGGAGCTCTCGAGCTGTCATGGTTTTTCACCAATGTCCTGAACTAGGCAAGAGGGCTGAACCTTCATAGCCCTGCACCAGTGAGTCATAAGATTTGGGCTATCACTGAGGAGGAAAAGCCCTTCCCTTCTAATTCCTGGGGAGGGTTGAAAGTGTGAGCTGTTTGCAGCCAACACCCGCAGCAGCAAGGAACATGAGAAAATGAGTGTCTTGGTCCTGAAAAGGGAGTAGTGCTTGGGGTGGCACCTCAGCATCCACAGCACTCTCTGAGCCTCAGTTTCTTGTTTGGTGTAAGAGGGATAAAAATACTTACCTTTCTTGGGCGTTATAAGGGTAAGGCATTATACCATATGCAAAGGGACTAGAATTGTACTCGGCACATATCCAACGTGCAATAAAATGTAATTATCAGTGGATATGAGCATGAAGTCACTTGACAGCAAGGACCAGAAGCAGTGTGAGAGGAAAGTAATGGAGGTAGAAATAGTTATGACAAGTTTAGGATAATAAGAAAAGCAGAGGACCAGCATAGTGGCTCACACCTGGAATCCCAGCACTTTGGGAAGCCAAGGCAAAAGGGTCGCTTGAGCCCAGGAGTTCAAGATGAGCCTGGGCAACATAGCGAGATTCCCATCTGTACTAAAGAAAAAAATTAGCTGGTGGTGCACAATTATAGTCTCAGGTACTTGGGAGGCTGAGGCTGGAGGATTGCTTGAGCCCAGGAGTTCAAGATTGTAGTGAGCTGTGGTTACACCATTGCATCCTACTGCACTCTAGCTTGGGTGACAGAGTGAAACCTTGTCTCTCTCTAAAAAAAAGAAAAAAGAAGAAGAAAAAGAAGAGTAGAAGAAGAAAAGAAAAGCATGGAGAGCAGCCATGGGTTTAATGTCAGTGATCACTTGGTATATAGCATGGATTAAATATCTTGAGACCAGATGACAGAGATTCTTCAAATTTAAGCAAGGGAATCAGGGCTGATGCAGTAGATGCTAAGGCTTGAAGATGGTTGCAACTTGCTGAAGGCAATCTGTGCTCTGATTCTGCATGCTTTCCTATTGTGGCAGAAGATGGTCAGTGGGCAACCAACTTCCCTGGCTCTATGCTTAATGAGACATTAACTGCAAGCAATGTAGGGTGGGCATAAAGAAAAGCTTACTTAAAATGGATAACAGAAAGATTGTCATGCTGCCTCTCAGAATGAGACATTGATTACCTTAGACTTATGGACTGAACTGAAAACTGTTCTTTTATCCAGCGAGGGGGAGAAGTAACTTGAAGCTTTGGAAATGTGCACAAGAGCCTCTTGGGATATACCTGGTTGCTTAGAGTAGATCACTACATGCCACCATGTCCCCAGAGGGATATATAAGGCTAGGGTGCAGCATTGTTGTCTTCAGTAAAATTCATGGAAGTCTGGCACAAGCAGAGACGCTCAGGGCATCCTGATCTGTGAAAAGTTCTAAGAGTATCACACATCAGAAGGTTGTCAGCCTAGTGTGACCAGGCGTCCAAAGTCAACTCAAAGCCAGCAAATAAAGGTGAACTTTCCTGTTTTCACTCTGGGACAAAAATGTACCGTGTGCTGCTCAGAACCAGCAGAGCCATGGACAAGATGGGCCGTATCCTGTTTAATGGTGGCTGCAGATATTTCCTGGCTGAGAGCTCAGGTCAGAGTTATATATGAGTGTGCGATTATACACAGAACTCATTTATACACAAGCAGACGAGACTTTCTTCTTCTTTTTTCTCTTTTTGTGCCTCTTGTAAAATGTCACTTGTGATCTGGAATTGAAAAATTGCTGAATTCCAAAAGTTGGCCTACTTAGTCCCCAAGGGACATTTTTAAATGTTGAGGATATGCCTGTTGAAAATATTCCCTTTGCAAAACTGGAGGAGAACGTCCTGCAGGTTTCCACTGCCTGCAGCAGCCCCTTCTTCTCCTAATGAAGAAATCACTTTTTACAGTGTTCGTTAAAAAATAGGGAATGGCTTGAATTATCTCACTCTGCAGGGACTTGCATTTATCTGGAATATTCAACCTAATTAGCTAGCCCTACTGGTCAAGACTCAAGTTGATCACCAGAGGCAATCTTAATACATTAAAAAAAATGTATACAGTAGCTCTTTAAGCAGATCCATAGTGAATATTTGAATACTTAATATATTTACTTGAACAAATAAAGAAAACATTGATGACAGAGTTTCTAAACTCATCACCTGGAGATTGCGAGGGGTGATATTTCAAATTAGTGCAGATGCATCTAGAAAGTTAGCCAAGGCATGTCAGTGTTTCCTCTTAAATGCACTATTTCATGTGTATGTGTTTTAAGTGGACACAATGATGTCTGTGCTGTCTTGTGGCCCAGCAAACACAAACCAGGGTATTATCTGGTTATCGCGGGTGTAAAAATTCAAGTACGGGTCAGAGACTGAGCATCGGAAACAGTGAGCTGTTTCTTTGACAAGCGTTAACCAGCTTGCCAGGCAGGGACCCAGAAGCAAATGTTTCCACTCCCTTCACCGGATAGCCTGGAAAGATAACTATGCATCAGGTAGTTACTTAAGTGGAACCGCTGGTGTAGGGTTACCAGAGTCTTTTCCTTTTAGTGCCCAAGGGCAAAGAGCATTGTTAATGACGCCTACACCGGAAAGTAGGTTAAGAGGCTTGACACCAGACTGTTGGCGGTATTACAGTTTAACACTTGGCGTCCTCTGACTCAATGTGTAGATGCCAGTTCATGCTTTGTAGCTTCACAGAAAACTGAAGTTTAGACATCTGTAGGTGGAAGGAGTGGAACTGATGAATCATCTGTAGAAAAAAAAATGAAATACATCTTTGTTTCTTTGAACTCAATAATACCCGGTGCCTGAAATGTGAATGTGTTAATTACAGAGATTTCAAAGTAAAACCATAGCTTGCAAAGGATAAGTGTGTTTTTACTCAGCATATTAACAATACCTTTAGAGCAGGTGCTGTCATCTCCTGAACAAAGGAATGTTTATGGAATTGAATGACAACAATGCATGGGAAGCCAAATCATAACAGGCACAATCATAAAATATCTTTCGATGATTACATTTAACAGATGATTCTCTTATCTGTCCCTTTATTAAGAAGATGCCATTTTCCCAGGAGAGCCGAACACTGCATCCAAAAAGATACAACAAACAACACTTTCCTGAAATGCATGCTTAATTTTAGACAGAAATAAAGGGAACCTTGAATCTCATTCTTTCCTACAATTAAGCTCATATGTCGTTTTAAATACTGCTTGAATGCTACTAAATTCACATGGATGCAGGATGGTGTGATGGTTAAGAGGCTGGGTTTAGCCATCAAAGTTTCCTCTTTTCACTCCTTTATTTGCAAAATGGGAGTAAAAATGCTGACTTTAAAGACTAAAGTATATAATACACAAAGGCTGTTTAGTGCCTAGCATATAGTGTGTGTTCAGTAAACATCGCTATCCCAAATATTATTAGTTTTCAGGTAGATGGGTGAAAAGCTGACCAAGTTGTAACAAAAGGAGGGCAATTTTTTTTTTTTTTTTTTCTGTTTGCAAACATTTTTATGCAGGAGAATCTGAAAGAAGTCTTAGGGTTTTTTTTTTGTTTGTTTGTTTGTTTTGTTTTTTAACAGTAAGAAGTGGTTCTAAGATTATCTGATCCGATCCATCATTTTACACCACAAGAAACTAAGGCCCAGAGAGGGGGAAAGGCCTTGCTCGAAATCCAATTGAATTCACAGAAGAAAGAGGACTAGTCCCTAAATCCTGATATTCAGGGCAATATTCTTTCATTACATTCCTTGTCAATCTTTGAGCATGAAACTATGTTGATCTGGAAATGTATCATTATGTGTTATCAGTTAATGTGAGCGTTGAGTCTAACTTATTCTAGCTGGTAACTGGGATGAGTGATAACATTGCATATTTCACTAAAATCTTTAGATGGTTATTATTTTAAAAGTTCATTTGTACATGTACTTGAGTTCACATTATGTATGAGTTTTGGAGTATGTAGTGTCTATCTGTCTGTAACTCTATAGGTGTAATTCAAGTGGAACTTACAAATTGAGAGTAGGGGCAGTTTTTTACATGAATGTTAGAGACTTTTTAAATTTCAAGGCATTTGTCCTAAAACTTTTCTATTAGATTGACTCTTAGGGGTTAAGGTAGACTCTCACTAAGAAGTTCATGATAAGATACTGCTAGGATATATTTTAGGTAAGAGTAAATTTTCCATGGATTTGTTTGTCAACTTCTGTTAGCTGTGAACAGTACAAGCCAAGGAATTAAGGAAACAAAACAGGAATATTTGAAGCAACATGAGGGGATGTTTCTATATAGGGTGCTTTTCCAGAAGAGTAGATCCAGGGAACAGTATTAGGACACTGGACATCAGAAAAGTTAACTGAAGGTGGTAAATACCAAGACAAGAGGAATAATGGAGGTCCCAAGCATCATTGAATTTGGAAGACTTAGCTACAATAAGCCTTTTCTTACTGGTAACCATAACTAACTTTTTCATTTGCAAGAACACAGAAAACGTTGGTTTGTGTGTTACAGGTCAATTTCTGGGGTGGTTATCACCATGACTGATCACCAGTGTGTTTTACAGCAGTGGGATCTTGAAACTCAACCCACCTTCTGAAACCCTATAGGCAAGGAAAAAAACAGAAAAACTGGCTGGGTTTTGTTTGTCTTACAGGAGAAAGTTTGTCATTTTGATCAGGTAGAAATTACTCCATCATCATGGGCAGTTAACTTGCAGGAATATCTTTTTCAACCTCTGTCTGTAACCACTCTGCTTAATGACTTCCAATGCCCTTCAGGCTTCCACTGACCTGAGGCTGCAAGAGAAGACTGAGAAGGCAAATATGACACACTCTAAATATTGCTTACAAATAGCACCACTCCACATTCTTCTTGGCAACACACTTTGATTTTATTTGAGGTCCAGCTCAAGGAAATGAAACATGATTGCTCCAAGTCCTGTGGCCATGTGATTTTTTCTTGGCAAAGTTCTTTTTTCACTGGAAATAAACCGATAGAAGGAGAAATCCAACTTTTCAGGGAAAGTTTTTCTTCCAAAACGAAAAGACAGAAACTTATGCGAACAGTGCCTTGTACCTACCCTTCACTCCCCTACTGAAGGAACCATGATGTCCGGAGCCATTGTAACCATCTTGGGAGCATAAGAGAAAGTTTAAGAGATTTCCAGAGAATTCTACCTGTGCTCTGACGTTGCTCAGCTGCTGAATTAGCTCTGGAGGGGCTGTCTGTAAATTCTTGAGATATTAAGGTGTATAACCTAGATGTCTAGGTTTTTTGTTACTTGCAGTTAAATGTCTTTAATTGGATATAATGAGACTTTAGAGATGGCCTTAATTTTCTCGTGGTCTTGTTCCTAACTTCCCAAATATTGGATGTGTGGTTATTGGAGTTTGGGAGATAAAACCCGGTCTCCTAATGATTTTGTGAGTTTGGCCAAAGTTGAAATTCTTCCAAAGGTCTGAGGACTGTGGTTTCAGAGTAGGAGCTCTTCCTGTGACTACATTTAAAATATAAACTTAATTATTTTTCTATTCATATTAGTATTTTTTTTTTTTTTTTTTTTAGACAGAGTTTCGCTCTTCTTGCCCAGGTTCGAGTGCAATGGCATAATCTCGGGTTATTGCAGCCTCTGCCTCTAGGATTCAAGTGATTCTCCTGGTTCAGTCTCCCAAGTAGCTGGGATTACAGGTGCACACCACCACACTGGCTGATTTTTGTATTTTTAGTAGAGATAGGGTTTCCCCATGTTGGCCAGGCTGGTCTTGAACTCCTGACCTCAGGTGATCCATTTGCCTTGGCCTCTCAAAGTGCTGGGATTACAGCTGTGAGCCACCACACCCGGCCTTGTATTAGTACCATTCTGCTTATTAAAAATTGGACAAGGCTGAGAAAGAAGGCAGATAAAAATTACTCAGAAAACTATTAACATTTTAACATGTTTATCAATTTTTTTCCCTGGACATATGTATTGCTATAAGGATATATCTAAAATGGGGCCAGACTAAATCCTCTGAAGTTTTTCTATTCTAGATTATTATGAAATATATTTTATTTTAGATTACTAAAATATTCTTAAAAAACTTGATATTTAATGAATGCTTATAACACCTTTTAAATAATTACCATATTTCAAAATTCACTTTTCCATTTTATAGTATATTGGTGCTGTTTCTGAGTCTCACTCTTGTAAGTTACACTGTAGTGAACATCTTTATGTGCCAATTTCAACTATGTATTTTATTATTTCTTTAGAATAAGTCATAGGAGTGCAGGGATTAGGTTAAAAGGGATGAAGTTTTTAATGATTTTAGTTGGAATGTAAATGTTACAAACCTTTTTCCCTCCTTTAAATTGAGGCATAGATTACATACAGCAAAACTTACAGCACTTGGATCTTCCAGTTACGGAACATTGGTGTGGACATTTTAAAGTCTCAGTATTGATTACATATTACAAATTGCTTTCCAGGGAGGTTGTACCAGTTCACACTTCTTCCAGCAGGCTCTATTATTATTGCTGTCATTGAAAACTTGCCAATATTAACCCCTAACACCTTAACATAGCTGATAATTTGGTGGACAAAAGTATCATTTTAATTGCATGCCATCTTCTTTCTTAGTTATTTGTATTTTTAGTGTGAATTATCTTTTGCCTTTGAAAATTGGCATGTGAGTGGCATCACAAGTTTGGAAGAGTTATTTAAATTAAGGTTATTAATTACTTGGCAGTTATTTAATCATCCTTTTGAATTTATTGTTTGCCTTTTAATTCATTTATATTGCTTACTAACTAGCAGTTTTAAAAAGTCTCAGATGTTTTACTTCTCAGATATATTATTCGTCTTTTATTTTATTTCTTTTATTTCTTCCATTGCTTTTATGCTAAGGAATTCCTTGCCCAGTTTAAAATAATCACCTACATTTTCTTTTAAGAAAAGAAAGACTTATAGGTGATTATTTAAATCAGGATCATTTTTCAACCAATAATTTTGTTTTCCACTTAATCCACCTGTAATTTATTTTAGTAATGGCATAAACAGAGGCACAGCTGCCCTGTGAGGCTGCTTCTCATCGTACACCAAGAATTCATCCATACAAAAGGTCGATTGAAGGGTTTTCTCATTTGTTTATTTGAACTTGCCCATTTAAACTATTTTAGATTTTTAATACATTTTGATATTTGGTAGGGAAAGTCTTTTCCCACTGGCCTTATTTTTTGTATTTTTCTCCACTGGTCTGGACCATTTGTTCCCTAGATGAAAATCATCATTTTTTCAAAACTCTGGTTTGAATAAACCTATACGACACTGTCTTCCCAACCAAAAACATGATTCATCTGGTTTTATTTTATTTATTTTTTAATTTTGAGATGGAGTTTCGCTCTTTTTGCCCAGGCTGGAGTGTAATGGTGTGATCTCGGCTCACTGCAATCTCTGCCTCACGGTTTCAAGTGATTCTCCTGCCTCAGCCTCCCAAGTAGCTGGGATTACAGGGGTGCGCCACCATACCTGGCTAATTTTGTATTTTTAGTGGAGAAAGGGTTTCACCATGTTGGCCAGGGTGATCTCAAACCCCTGACCTCAGGTGATCTGTCCACTTTAGCCTCCCAAACTGTTGGGATTACAGGTGTGAGCCACTGTGCCCGGTCTCATCTGGTTTTATATACCAAAACCTAGTGTGGCTGACACATAGTGTTCACAGATGCTCACATGGTCCCCCACATCCCAGACCCTTATGTAGCTGGCTTCGGATGAGATGACTAGTTCTGACCAATACACTGTAAGCAAAAGTGACCTGGGTCACCACCAGACAAGGAAGTCTCAGTTGGAAGCACCTCTCTTTTCCCCTTTTGCAGTGACCTCCCAGAGTCAGCCCAAGCTCAGAGGAGGCTTTGCCTAAATAAGCAATAAGCATTTATTTCATAAGTCACTGAGATTATTATTTTATTTTATTTTTTATTTTTTGAGATGGAGTCTCATTCTCTCACTCAAGCTGGAGTGCAATGGCACGATCTCATCTCACTGCAACCTCTGGCTCCTGGGTTCCAGCAATTCACCTGCTCAGCCTCCTGAGTAGCTGGGATTACAGGCACCTGCCACCATGCCTGGCTAATTATTATTATTATTATTATTTGCATTTTTAGTAGAGATGGAGTTTCATCACGTTGGACAACCTGGTCTCGAACTTCTGACCTCTGGTGATCCACCTGCCTTGGCCTCCCAAATTGCTGGCATTACAGCGTGAGCCACCATGCCTAGCATGAGATTAAAATTTTATTTGTTATTGCATCATCAATTCCCTTATACAGATCTCTTATTGTACTACACTTAGGTAACATCTTGGAAACCTTTTATCTCATTTATTCCCCATATCCACTCCACCCTCAAGTCCTGTGCTCCAAGTCCTCTCACCACTCTCATTGATAAAACCTACATCAGTGGACTTGAAAGTAGAATTTTTGCATCTGTTTGGTTACATAAATGTTTTTCCAGAGGTATGAGGAACAATTAATTTTTTTTTTTTTTTTTTTCGAGATGGAGTCTCACTCTGTCACCCAGGCTGGAGTGCAGTGGCGGGATCTCAACTCACTGCAAGCTCCGCCTCCTGGGTTCACGCCATTCTTCTGCCTCAGCCTCCCAAGTAGCTGGGACTACAGGCACCCGCCACCATGCCCGGCTAATTTATTTTTTTGTATTTTTAGTAGAGACAGGGTTTCACCATGTTAGCCAGATGGTCTCCATCTCCTGACCTCGTGATCCGCCCGCCTCAGCCTCCCAAAGTGCTGGGATTACAGGCGTGAGCCACTGTGCCCGGCCTGGAACAATTAATTTAAGGCAATCCATTTCCACATCCGCAGCTCCCTTCTTCTCTTTCCCCGGACACTTTGCCCCAGAAGGCTGCTGAGCTCATGGCTAGCCTTGGTGCTCTCCCTCTCCTCTGGCCTTTGCTTTCTGTGACGCTTTTTTTTTTTTTTTTTTTTTTTTTGACTGAGCCTCTCTCTGTCACCCAGGCTGGATCTTGGCTCACTGCAATCTCCGCCTCCCGGGTTCAAGCGATTCTCCTGCCTCAGTCTCCTGAGTAGCTGGGACTACAAGTGCCTGCCACCATGCTCAGCTAATTTTTGTATTTTTAGTAGAGACAGGGTTTCACCATGTTGGTCAGGCTGGTCTCGAACTCCTGACCTTGAGATCTGCCCACCTTGGCCTCCCAAAGTGCTGGGATTACAGGAGTGAGCCATCGCACCCAGCCTCTGTGACCTTTCTTACCCATCACAACAGAAAAACTGCCACCATCCCTTAGTGGACTAGGGCACCTTGCCCTGCAGTGGAAAACCCCTACTGTTCCTTGGTGAAGGGATGAAAAGAAAGGCATCTAAGGACATAGAGACATCCTTTATGTTGTTTCCAACTCCTTGTGCTCAACCAAACTGAAGGAAGAACTGAACGAATGGATACATCAGTAGAGCATATTTTGAAGATAGATTTGCTTGTCACATTTTGGCATATAATGCAGGAGTTCAAAATATTGGCAGATGTTGCTGCAAAATACTCCTTTCATTTTATTTACATATTTTTGTAAATAAGTTTTCTCATATTTTTGTGAATACATGTCCTCAGCAACACTTATTATCAATAAAAACAAAAATAGAAGTAGAACTGGGCCAGGGCAGTGGCTCATGCTGTAACTGCAGCACTTTGGGAGGCTGAGGCATCAGGATCACTTGAGGCCAGGAGTTTGAGACCCGCCTGGGCAAAAAAGCAAGACCCTATCTGTACAAAACATTAGCAAACTAGCCGGGTGTGGTGGCATGCACCTGCAGTCCCATCTACTCAGGAGGTTGAGGCAGGAGGATCGCTTGAGCCCAGGAAAGCCATGCTGCAGTGACGCTTTGATTCCACCACTGCACTCCAGCCTGAGTGACAGAAGGAGACTATTTCAAAACAAAACAACACAAAAACAAAAACCAAAACAAAAACAAACAAAAAACAAAAAAAATTGATACTGAGCATGTAGCAGTAACTAAAAATCATCCAAGGGGAATAAAGCCTCATAAGCCTCTTGAAGAGATACATTTCCAATAAAACCCATTTTAAATGTCTAATCATTATTAAACAGCATTTGTAATGTGATTACGTTATTTTGACCAATTGTGTGTTAGTAAGTATAATTATAATTCAATCAGAAACAATTAGTAGTTAGAGCTTTATAGCCATTAAAATCAAAAAAACAAATTTCCATTTCCACACATATTTTTGATGCAGACAATTATGTCAAGATAATCAATAAAAGACATTCAAATATTAAAATATATGACATTTGGATAAAAATCGGTGGGGAAAATATAATGGAAAGCAGAATGAAAATACAAATGAAAAGATAAAAGAGAATAAAAAAATTGACTTATGGAAGAGCATGTTAATGTACTTTTAAAATCAATGCAGGCATTAGATAGCATTTAATATGTTACAGTATGTAGATTCGATTGAGTATATTGAAAGGAGTTTTATTTTAAAATGTCAACATTTATAATAAGAAGAACTTATAATAAGAAGACCTAGATTGGCAAAGGTTAGATTTCAACTTAAAAATGTGGAAAGGAGCTCGTAATTTTTTCAAATCCTTTTAGGGTGAACAAGAGAAAAATGCTTGGAAACTCCTGCCCTGGGAGAACACTCTTGTCTGTTGCATGTTCAATTCTCCACGATCACTCCCTAGCAGATTTCTAAACTTCCACATTTCTACTTTCCACCATTAATCTTCCCCTTCCTATTCTCAATTCTCCAGTCAGTAGCCAGAGTGGTCTTTTGGTTTTGGTTTTGGTTTTATTCATTTATTATTTATTTATTTACTTAGAGACAGGGTCTCTCTGTGTCACCCAGGCTGGAGTGCAGTAGCAGGATCATAGCTCACTGCAGCCTCCACCTCCTGTGCTCAAGTGATCCTCCCACCTTGGCCCCCAAGTAGCAAGGACTACAGGTGCATGCCACTGCACCCAGCTAAGTTTTTAATTTTTTGAAGAGACAAGGTCTTACTTTGTTGCCTAGGGTGGTCTCAAACTCCTGGCTTTGAGCAATCCTCCCATCTCAGTCTCCCAAACGCTGGGATTACAGGTGTGAGCCACTGTACCTGATCTTTTTTTGTTGTTGTTTTTTAAGCGCAATCAGATGACGTTACTCACAGCTCTGCTTGCAAATTCTCCAATGTCTTTTCATCCAATGCAAACTCCTCATGGGCTATGACATCCTATGTAGCCTGACAGCAGTCATCTTTCACCTCCTTTCTCCTTATTATCTCCAGTCATATTGGACATTCCGATCCCAGCACAGATAAGCTTGTCCCTGCCTCAGCACCTAGGCACTTAGTGTTCCATCAGACTGTAAAACTTTTCCCTCCCATCATTCAGTGTCACTTACTCAGAGATCCTGTCCCTAATAACCCTATATGAAATTGCTACCTATCTACTGCCTCTCCCTTTACCTGCTTTACTTTCTTCCTAGCACATAGTACCATCTGAATTTTTTTTTTTTTTTTTTTTTTTTTTTTTTTTTTTTTTTTTTTTTTTTTTTTGAGACGGAGTCTCACTCTGTCCCCCAGGCTGGAGTGCAGTGGCCGGATCTTAGCACACTGCAAACTCCGCCTCCTGGGTTTATGCCATTCTCCTGCCTCAGCCTCCCGAGTGGCTAGGACTACAGGCGCCCGCCACCTCGCCCGGTTAGTTTTATGTATTTTTTAGTAGAGCCGGGGTTTCACTGTGTTAGCCAGGATGGTCTCGATCTTCTGACCTCGTGATCCACCCTTCTCGGCCTCCCAAAGTGCTGGGATTGCAGGCTTGAGCCACCGCACCTGGCCACCATCTGAAATTATAATACATGATACTTCCTTCTAAGTTATTTGTATGTCTCCCTCTGTAGAATGTAAGTTCCAGGAAGGCAGACGCTTCTGTCTGTCTTGTCTCTTTGTCCCCAGCCCCTCGAATAGAATGTGGTACATACTAGGCATTCAGTTAATATTTGTTCATAAATGAATGGTATAATTAGAAACAATTACGTAATTGGTTATATAATTAAACAATTTCTGTATTTAGATGTTTATATACTTATATATATAAACAACTTATATGTGGACAGTTTATATGAATAATTATATAAAGGTATAATTTGAAACAATGTATATGTCCACCAAAAAGATAAATATTTCTTCAATATGATAATATTCAATTTTAAAAATCATGTTTAAACTAATTTATCATAAGAGAAAAAGTTAAGAACATAATTTCAGTGGAAAAAGGACAGGGTACAAATATCTTTAGTTATATCTAAACCTGTATCTATATCTTTCTCTGTATCTCTTTATCTACATCTTCATTTATATCTATATCTTTATCATCACACTGGAGAAGATTAGATACCATCCCATAAAGAGGATAACACTAGTTTTGTGGGCATGGATTATTTTGTGCTGTTGTTATAAAAGTCGTACCTCTATTGTGTAGGGGTTTAGGAAGTTGGGGAAGAATAAAGAAAAAGGACACAATTTGGCAATAACTGGAAAGCATCCTATTCAGTCACAGGTCCTGTTTTGGAAGTTCTTGCATCCATCAAACCCAATTCCCAGGAAGCGGTATGAAGTCCATGTGCGTAAGGAAGGATAGAACACAGTAACAAACAATCCCAAAATACCAGTGACTTAATATGAACCAGGCAATCGGGGCTCATGGGCAAATCTGGCCTGCAACCCATTTTGGTATGGCTTCCAAATTACGAGTTATTTTTATATTTAAAAGTTTTTTATTTAAAAGAATATGTAATGGAGATATGCCTCACAAAGCCTAAAACATTTACTATCTACACCTTTACAGTAAAAATTTCCTGACCCGTGGGTTAAAATAACAACCTCCTCAGCCTCCCAAGTAGTTGGGACTATAGGTATGCGCCACTGTGTCTGGCTAATTTTTTTGTTTTTGGTTTTTCATAGAGATGAGGACTTGCTTTGTTGCCGAGGCTGGTCTCAGACTCCTGTCCTCAAGCAATCTTTCTGCCTCTGCTTCCCTAAATGCTGAGATTACAGCGTGGGCCACCTGTAATCCTGAGGTTCATGCCCCTATGGGTTTGGAGGCTATTCTCATCCTTGTCCATCCTGAACCTGGGCTGATGGAGCAGCCACCATCTTGAATGTTGCTGGTTGCTGTGATGGAGGGAAAGAGGGAGCTTTAGGCATCGCATACCTAACATTAAACCTTTAGCCCAGAAGTGACACATGGCATTTCTAGTCAACATTTGTTGACCATAAGTTATCATGTGGTCCCTCATAATCATAAAGGGACCAGGAAGTATGGTTATACCCTGCCATAGGGAATGACTGACAGACCTTAAGAGGAACCATGAGATTCTTTGAGGCCCAGAGAAGTGACTCTTCAAGGCCTAATATCCAGATAGAGGCAGAGGGATTAACACTAAATCTGCTTCTAGTGATTTCTGGAGAATACGACTGCACCTTAGAGTGTGAAACCAGGCAATGAATTATTGGAAATCACTTTAATCTCTACTGCTTATTTAAACATTTGGGAACTACTATATTTACATAATAAAAGCAAATGATAAATTGGAATTACAATAGAAGTTGTAAACTCTGATACCTCCAGGGATCAGTTAGGTAATTAGGACAATGGGAATAAATGACCACTAAAGAGAGGTGAAGACTGCAGTGAGCTAGAGTGTACAGGCCCCTTCTAAAGGTGGGTGATACCAGGCGTGATGGCGTGCACCTATAATCTCAACTATTTAGGAGGCTGAGGCAAGAGGATCACTTGAGCCCAGCCTGAGCAACATAGGAAGAACCTGTCTTTAACAAAATTAAATCAAAGATAAAATAAAGAGTGTGGGCTGGGCGCGGTGGCTCAAGCCTGTAATCCCAGCACTTTGGGAGGCCGAGACGGGCGGATCACGAGGTCAGGAGATCGAGACCATCCTGGCTAACACGGTGAAACCCTGTCTCTACTAAAAATACAAAAAACTAGCCCGGCGAGGTGGCGGGCGCCTGTAGTCCCAGCTACTCGGGAGGCTGAGGCAGGAGAATGGCGTAAACCAGGGAGGCGGAGCTTGCAGTGAGCTGAGATCCGGCCACTGCACTCCAGCCCGGGCGACAGAGCGAGACTCCGTCTCAACAACAACAACAACAACAACAACAACAACAAAAAAGAGTGTGGCTACTACTCAGCTCCAGCTGATTGTAGCCAATGCTACACTGTTTTTTACTTTATTTTATGTTGAAGGGGAAAACAGTAATCTGGGTTTTTATGTGAGACCATCCAAATTTTAAAATTGGCAACAGATTTTGAAAGTTTACAAAAAATGATTGGGTCCAATAAGCCATATCTGTGGACTTTTATCTGAAGAATTCTACATTGCAAACTCCAGAGTAGGAGGACTCAGTTTTTCTTTTAGAACAAGGTTCTGTCTGCTTGAGCTTGATGCCTTTGAATGTCAGAAACCTAGTTTTCCTGCCTTTTGAGTTAGCTTCTGGTTCAAAGTAGTGAGTGTGTGTCTCTTTTTTTTTTTTTTTTTTGAGACGGAGTCTCGCTCTGTCGCCCAGGCTGGAGTGCAGTGGCCGGATCTCAGCTCACTGCAAGCTCCGCCTCCCAGGTTTACGCCATTCTCCTGCCTCAGCCTCCCGAGTAGCTGGGGCTACAGGCGCCCGCCACCTCGCCCGGCTAGTTTTTTTTTTTTTTGTATTTTTTAGTAGAGACGGGGTTTCACCGTGTTAGCCAGGATGGTCTCGATTTCCTGACCTTGTGATCCGCCCGTCTCGGCCTCCCAAAGTGCTGGGATTACAGGCTTGAGCCACAGCGCCCGGCCTGAGTGTGTCTCTTAACATGTCATGGTCCTTCTCTATCTTTCCCACGTCTATGGATAAGGTTTGTAACACTATTGCAGCTTCTGGATAAAGTTTGTAAGGGATTTGTCAAAGCTGGGCTTAGAGAGTGACTCAACCCTAAAATCTCGGGCTCTCCAAAGAGGAAGTAGCCTGGCTCTAGGCTTCTTCTGGAGCACCCAGTCAGACCTATCAAAGTGCCGTCATTGCTGACGGGCCAGATGGTGACAGTGACAGTGCCTTCTGTGTATAGAGTAATGATTTGACTGTCAGTTGGTGGCTTTTGCTTTTACGAGGTCTTCTTGCTAATGTATTGCGGTGCTTGTGCGTAGCCTTGGGATATGATTAAATGTATCAGGAAAATCTAGGGATTACAATTCTAAATTGCATAGAAAAAAAACCCCACAGATCTCCTTGGGATTGTGCCACCAGGATAGATCTCCAGCTTTTTCAGCAGACCACTCTTCTGCCTCTTATCTTGATCCATCCGGGAATCAGTTTTTCACTTTCCTTCTCCTCCCTTCAACACATCCCTTGTTTGTAGATAAGGAAGCCACTAGGCCAGGGATAAAAACTGAGTGCCACCTCATGAGTCATTGCCAATAGGTTGTTACTGGCTGGCTGGAGCCCTGGATGGAGGAGAATTCTGAGGCTGCACATGGCCTTTGGGAGGGCTCTGATCCCATAACCAAGTCTGTCCTGCATAGACCTGGGGGAGGGGGATATTGGCCCTCCATCCATGAGGCTGTCTTCTGAGATTCTTAACTGTTGTCCACGCCTATTGTAAACACTCTCGTCGAAAGCAGAGTTTAAGATTATTTTTATCAAATCATATATTTTTGGTTCACTAAGGACAACTTTGGACCTGATCCGTCCTAGCATTTTTCCTTCCACCACTATCATTTTGACATCATCCCCAGTTCTATATTACCATTTGAACCAGTTTTTTTTTTTTAATCATCCCCCAAACAGTCTGCTGATCTTAAGGAATTACAGTACTTGGTCCAAATAACCCAGGAAGATGCCACATGCGTTTATGTGTTACAAAAACAGAGGCTCCTAGAATAGCAGGCATAGAAATGAGAGATGGCAGATATCTAACAGGTCATTGGCAGTCCTGTACAATTTCGTTAAATGCCTGGTATTTTTTACAGAATTTCTTTTAACACACTCTACTTCGCTACTTAGTTCAGTCACACCTGTTACATAACTCTATTCACGTCTTCTATTCAGACATAGTTAGAATTTACTCTTTCACGCCAGTTCTCTGTCTTCATCTTAGTTCTCAGAAAAATTTCTAAAGCATCCCTAAGTTAGTCTATTTAAATAACAGCAAAAATAATAACACTTCAATGCAAATATTCACCCAGAAGGTGGTTTGCTGAAGCAATTTTCAGCACACACACAAGGTGGAAGTAGTCTGAATGTCTAAGAATGAAGGATTGATTAATTAAGCCTTCATACATCCATGAGATAGAATACGAGGCTGTCATTTAAAACGATGTCAGGCCAGGCGCAGTGGCTCATGCCTGTAATCCCAGCATTTTGGGAGGCCCAGGCAGGTGAATCACCTGAGGTCAGGAGTTCAAGACCAGCCTGGCCAACACGGTGAGACCCCATCCTCTACTAAAAATACAAAAATTAGCCGGCCATGGTGGCAGGCGCCTGGAATCCCAGCTACTCAAGAGGTTGAGGCAGGAGAATCGCTTGAACCTGGGAGGCGGAGGTTGCAGTGAGCCGAGATTGCACCAATGCACTCCAGCCTGGGTGACAGAGTGAGACTCTGTCTCAAAAAAAAAAAAATAAAAAAACAGAAAGCAAAAAGATGTCAATGCAAAGTTATCAATTTCAAATAACAGCCACAATAAAGACTCCAAAGCAACAAGGGTATATTACAAAATAGTGTGCACACCATGGCCCTGACTTCTGTTAAAAATTGAATAGCTGTTTTTCAAGTTGGAAATGTTATATGCCACAGTTAACAACAGCTAATGTGGAATGCTGACATAATGGATACTTCTTATTTTTAATTTTTTATTAGTCATATTTCCTAATTTGTCTATAATGAACATGTACTGCTTTTATTAAAAGAAAAATAAATGTCCATTTTAATAAGCAAAAAGCTTTACATCTTTTTTTCTTTAATTTTAATTTCTGGTTAAGAGGGGTCATTCTCCATGAGTTCATACAAAGACAACCGCTGAGCTAGAAACTTTACAAATCAATATTTACCTTCCTGGCTCACCCCAACCTGTGCTAATTGATAACCCCTCTGAAGAATTTTCTGAAGTCGAATTGCAAAGGTCTCAGTAGGGGTCTTGCCTGCTTCAGTAAAAGCGTTTTCTAGTTTTGTTAATTCTGCCAGGTACATCTTCTGACTCTTTCAAGTTCTGGCAGGTTCATGCTCATTTGAGCTACAGATATCCAGGTGCAAACCAGGTAAATAACTGCCCCCAAATGCAAGGCTGCAGTCCTTTAGCCTTCTGCAAACCTGATCCCTCACTCCAGGGACAAAGGAGACAGCTTCCCCTATAAAGTTGCCCCACGGGATTGCAGAGTCTTTCTGTGGGCTCACCTAAGCTCTGTTTATATCCCTGCAAACAAAGACGCAGAAAGTCACCGGAGTAGCAAGGTGTGTCTGGCGCTGAACATTTCTCTAGGAGTGCTGCCTGGGCTAAGTGTGAGGTAGTTCATTCCCATCCCCTTCTCCCCCACTTTTAAAACCAAACTGATTACAAGTGTTGTTAAAGGTTACTGAACTAGAAAAACAAACCAGGCCATGGTTGGTGCATTCCTAATTACAGATGGGAGTGCATTGGGAACAATTGTTTTTGTACCTCAACATTTCTCGGAGCCCCAATCAGGAAGTAGGCTGTTTCTCTTTGGCCACTCATAAGAAAGGATTACTGACAATCTAGAAACTGCTATCAGCTTTCTTTTCTATCCCAAACTAATGCAAAACAATTTCTCAAGTATCAGCTTTTTCAACAAAAGTCTTCAGCGACTGACATTGCATTCATAAAAACAAACTCAACAGATTTGACCCTGAGGTATGCATTACTCTCTTCCGATCATTTTGCAGCTGAGAATATTGTCTGTTGCTGATAGCAAGGGGAGAGGAAGAAGAGGTAAGCCAGGGCTGTTGAGAATGTTCTGCCCTGAGCAGTGGCCCGTAAGTGAACACCGGAGTTTCCTCTCTTTGTCCTTTGCTGTTGTGTTTGCACAGTTAAAGGAATCAGGGAGCCCACCTGTTAGGTCTGCTTCCATCCTCTGAAGCTTAAAATGAATCAGCTGAAGAAAACATGATGGATTGACATCATTCATGATAAAGTCCTCAGTGAGATGAATCAGAAGTTATTTTTATTTTGCAACTTTCATTCCTTCCCAAAGCATGGAAACTACTACCCATGCTCTCTTTACTTGTACAAGAATCTCAATGCCCTTCAAATATCAGGGAACCCTTTGTGCGGTGGCCCTTAACCTTACCTAATTGTTAAAAGGATACACAGAGAGAGAGAGTGAGAGAAGAGAGAGAGAGTAAGAGAGAGAGAAAAGAAAAAAATCCCACTATACTCCACTAACACTGAAAGGAGACATGGAGAATAGGAAAACACCTGGCCTTGTGCTTGCTAGATGTTTGCTGTGGAAACAATCTGTTCATATTTAACGAGAAATGACATCATAAAGCATTTGCTGCCATCATTTCAGCCGGCGGATCTCAAGAGTCGTGCTTTCTCAGATTTGAATAAAATTTAGGATGCAAGAAGAAAGATTTCTATACCAAAGAAAATCAAACTTATGGAAAGAAAAATGGCCCTCAGGACAGGGCTTGTGACAATTGCATCTGGACCGTCTTGTTACT
Source organism: Rhinopithecus roxellana (assembly GCF_007565055.1). Lineage (NCBI taxonomy): Eukaryota > Metazoa > Chordata > Mammalia > Primates > Cercopithecidae > Rhinopithecus > Rhinopithecus roxellana. Next base: position 11,798,637 of record NC_044568.1, read on the forward strand.
GCGCCAAGCCTCCTTCTTCACGGAGTCCTGCATCCTTGCCAAAGGGCCTAGGTACTATAAAATGCTTTCATAACATTATATTTTAACAATGCCGAGCAGCAAAATGGTTTGCTTTTAATGGCCATCTGTATAAAGTCTCTTTTTATTCAGGAAAATCTATTTTAAATTAAATATCATAAGCCCACAAGCCATAGCAAACAATATTTTTCGCCATATGCTCTGAATTAATATGCCAAACATTGCAACCTCTATTTTTCTTCATGAAAAGCTGCCCCACCCTGATGTGGGCATGGTGAGCTGGAGGGCGGGAGGGTAGGAATTTTCAATAAGGCCACCAAGGATAGGATGATGGCAAGGAACCAAAGAGAAAAGAAAAAAGAAAAAAAGAGAGAGATGTCTCTAGGGTTATTTCTCTTCTGCATCTTCTCAATGCCAATCTACTTCCCTTTTAGGAAATTCCCTTTGATCCACTTTCCTCCCTTGTCGAGAAACTTTGCACCCGAGTGCAAGCAAAGCTGGCCACACCTTGAAAGACTTTGGAAAGCTGCTGTAATTCCTTTCACCTGTTATGTGCCACACTTGAGGGTGATATGGTTTGAAAGCAAGTTTCTTTCCTCAGATGCTGGGCAGACATGGCAACTTGATGTGACGGTCCCTAGTGTAGGCCATTCTGCTCTCTGCCCTTGGCTGGCATCCTTCCATTCCCCCCCTCAGTTTCCTTCTGCAGGTCCCTTTCTAATGAATGTCAAAGAGTGGGTGTCCCAGGGTGTGGAGACCCCAAATCACCAAGAATCCAGTAAGCTTGATGAGACTACGGAATTAAGAAGATTCACTTAAGGGTGATCTGGCTGCCTTTTGTCTTTGCAAAGGGATCATGGGATGATTTGGGAGACAGTTTCATGGGAGTTTCAGATACTCCTTACCTCTGAATATGGATGTTTGCTGCTTGGCAAGGTCACAGGGCTTGACTGCATGGGACTGCTGCCTCTTGTGCAGGGGTGGTGGCACCAGGAGTTGCTTCAGGCTGTAGTATAGCTTTCTGCAGGGAGACTTTAAAATCATCCAGCCCGAGACCTGAGTTTCTTTGTCCTTGCCTCTCCTGCTGTCTCCTAACAATAGTTTTTTCTTTCTTTTGTCTTTTTCTCCCATCTTACCATGTGCCCTTACTTTTTTTCCCCTTTTTTTTCTTGTCCCCTATGTTTTTTGGCCTCTGTCTATGCAACCTTAAGTGTTACTATAATTATTTTTAGTACTTAAGATTACTTGTGACGTTTTGATAACTAGTAAGTGCTATCCAATTTACAAGTATCATCTTCAAATCTTGTGACAGAGATTTGGGTATTAGCACCTGCATTTTAGAGATGAGAAAATGGAATCTCAGGGAGGTGCATCCATATGATTTCAAAGCCAGTGTTCTTTCTCCTTTGCCTAAATGACTGTCGTGTTCTATGTTTGGCTCTAATTTTTTGGTGGGGAGGTAAGCTGAGGTTTACGGCTTCCTGCTATTATTGGGTCTTTCCAACTGGTCTGCTTATCCATTCATGAATTTCTCACTATTGCTTTCCTCATACTCTTCTCTCTATGTCATAAATTGTCTACTGGGCCATGGGGGAGATGTGGTAGAAATACAGGCATCAGAGGAACAGCTGAGTCAGACAGTAATCCCTGACCCTCAATTTTATTTTCCCTTAAATGGAAGCAGAGGTTGCACTTAAAAATAGGACTTATCTCTTCTTACTGAGGTGCGGATGAATGAGGCAGTATGTATTAAGTACTTTTGGTGGCTTGGGACATACTAATCAGTTCATACTAATGTCCCTCCTTCTCCAACCTCACTTTGAGCCTCAGTCCCCTTCATTCCATGCACTTCAGCCTCACTAACTGTCCCAATTCCTCTTAAGGTTCTAGGCTCTTTCCTGAACAAGTCTGTAGGTGATGGTTTCTTCTCAGTCAAAAAGTTTCTCTTTTTGTCCTTTGCAAGGGCTACATATCAAGGTTCTTTGATCATAAGAAAAGGAAACAAACTTCATTTAATTTTGTTAAGAATAAATTGACCAACAGGATGACAGTTTATAAAAATGAAAAGAATTGAAGAGCTAGGTCATAGAAAAAAGGAGAATCTGGACTACTGTTCTAGTGTCTATTGCTGGGTTACCAAACTTGGTGGTGTAAAAGAACAACAATCATTTATTTCATTTATGACTATTCAATGTGGGCAGGGATCAGACAGAATAAAATCTCAGTTCCATGTAGCGTTGGCTGGCATGGTCTGGCTGGGGCTGAAGGATCCACTTTCAATATGGCTCCCTCACATGGCTGGTAAGTTGGTGCTGGCTTGCTGGGAGCTTGAATGCAGCTGGAACTGAGATCTTGGCTCTTAGGCTTCTTCACACTGTGATGAAGCTTTTCCTACTGGCCTCATTGCTATGAGCCTGGAATCTAGAAGGTCATAGAACAAGAGTCAATGGATTCCATGCTGGCTGGGCTCCAAGAATGAGTATTCCTGGAGAACTGGATGGATATTGTAGAGCCCGCCCCCCCTTTTTTTTTTTTTGACAGAGTCTTGCTCTGTCACCTAGGCTGGAGTGCAATGGCACAATCTCGGCTCACTACAACCTCCACCTCCTGGGTTTAAGCTATTCTCCTGCCTCAGCCTCCTGAGTAGCTGGGACTACAGGCACATGCCACCAAGCCTACAAAGTTTTGTATTTTTAGTAGAGATGGGGTTTCACTATATTGGCCTGGCTGATCTCCAACTCCTGACCTCAGGTGATTTGCCTTCCTCAGCCTCCCAAAGTGCTGGGATTACACACATGAGCCACCAAACCTGGCCAGATATTGTATGCCCTTTTATGATCGAGCCTCTGAAGTCAGAGAGCATCATGCATACCATAATCATGAGGTCACTTAGATTCAGGTGGAGGAGGCACATCTCATCGGCAGCAAGTCAAAAGTCACATTGTAAGGAGAGCAGGTGAGATGGAAGATATTGTCAGAGCAATCTTTGGGAAGTATAACTTGCCACAGCTCCTCTGAAGAGGTTCCTAGGACAGACCTACGGCATTGCCATCTAAGAACTCAGCAACTCCTGCTGCCTCTTCCCATGTGCCTGATTTGAACTTCACTTCTAGGGCAAAAGAGTCTGATTGGCCTAGTTTGTGTCATTCCTTCTAGGATCACACAGTGAGACAGGTCAGACCCCAGCAACATATGTCCACTGCCCCTGCTTAACCCTCAGCTTAAATTTCACCCATTCAAGGAAGGCTTTCTTGAATCCCCCAATTTAACTCTGGAGCCTTGGCTATTTTCCTTTACTTAGTCTACTTTTTAAATTCACAGCACATTTAACTTCAAAATTAAAATTACTTTTATATAATCTCTCTCTCTTTGATATTGTCTGGATCTGTGTCCCCACCAAATCTCATGTTGAATTATACTTCCTCATTGGGGACAGTATTGGAGGTGGGGCCCGGTGGGAGGTTATTGGATCATGGAGGTGGTTTCTCACGAATGGGGTAACACCATCCTCCTTGGTACTGTCTTTGAGATAGTAAGTTCTTGTGACATCTGGTCATTTAAAAGTGTGTGGCACCTCCTTGCTCTCTCTTGGTCCTGCTTCCGCCATGTAAGATGGTCTGCCCCCACTTTGCCTTCTGCCATGAGTATAAGCTCTCTGAGGTCTCCCAGAAGCAGATACCACCATGCTTCTTGTACAGGCTGCAAAATCATGATCCAATTAAAACTCTTTTTTTTTTTTAATTATAAATTACCCAGCCTCAAGTATTTCTTTATAGCAGTGTGAGAACAGACGAATACACTCTTCAACTAGTCTGATATCTCCTTGGGCACAGATCATGTCTCTTTTGTTATCTTTTACTGGCTATTTCTTAGTTGCCACTTCAAACCCAGCCCCACCTCTTATTCCAGTTAGGGTAACTAGTTCCACACAGCCTTGACAGGCTTAGAGCAACCGCAACTGTGTATTCTCTATCCTTGGGGTTTGTGCTTTGAACATGGGGGGAAAGGACAGTTGACTTTTGCAGGAGAAGTTTCCCAATCTCTCATGTCAGTTGCTTTCTGGCTGTTCTGGCCCTTAAGAGACACTGGTGAGAGATTGAAGAACAAGAGGAAGGGAGAAAGAGTATTTCCCTGTCTGACTCTAGTGGCAACTATGGCAGTGACTGGAAGAATCTGTGGCTGCAGCTTTCCCCTAGGGTCCTTCTTTCCCTGGTTCTGACTTCTACTAGAACACAGGATCGGCCAGCGTTCTAGCCCATCCTGGATGACCTCAGCTCCTCATTGAGACCATATCTGTTGTGGATTGAATTTTGTACCCCTGAAAGATATGTTCAAGTCCTAACCCTCAGTACCTGTGAATGTCACCTTATTTGGAAACAGAGTCTTTGTAGATGTAATTAGCTAAGATGAGGTCATATTGGAGTAGGGTGGGCCCTAGTCCGTTGTAACTGGTGGGCTTCTAAGAGAAGACAGAGATGCAGGAGAAGGCCATGTGAACATGGCGGCAGAGTCTGGAATGATACCTCTACATCAGGGGTCCCCAACATTTTTGGCACCGGAATCGGTTTCGTGGAAGACAATTTTTCCACAGTCAGGTTTGGGGTGGGAGAATGATTTCAGGGTGAAACTGTTCCACCTCAGATCATCAGGCATTAGGTTCTCATAAGGAGAGCACAGCCTAGATCCCTCGCATGCACAGTTCACAGTAGGGTTCAAGCTCCTATGGGAATGCAATGCTGCTGCTGATCTGATGGGAGGTGGAGCTCAGGTAGTAATGCTCACTTGCCCACTGCTCACCTCCTGTTGTGTGGCCCAGTTCCTAACAGGCCACAGACTGGTACTGGTCCCAGGGATTGGGGTCCCCAGCTCCACATGCCAAGGAATACCAAAAATTGCCAACCATATGCGGAAGCCAGCAGACGAGCATGGGACAAATTCTCCCTCAAAGCCCTCAGAGGAAACCAATCCTGCTGACTCCCTGATTTTGAACTTCCAGCCTCCAGAAACATGGAAGAACACATTTCTGTTGTTTTAAATCACTCAATGTGTGGTCCTTTGTTTAGGCATCCCAAGGAAATGAACGCAGCCTCCTTTCCACGTTGCCCCTGGAGCATCTTGCCAGTTGCTGATCTCTAAGCTGCTTCACTCATCTTCTGTGCTTTCCCCCAGACCTTTCAACTGAGATTTAAATTGACATTCAAACTAAGTGTTAAGCAGGGGCAGTGGACGTATGTTGCTGGGGTCTGACCTGTCCCACTGTGTGATCCTGGAAGGAATGCCCATCACATGACCCTGGGAAGTCACATGATAAAATCTAGGCCAATCAGGCTCTTTTCCCTTGGAAAAGAGTTACCCACAAAACCAGTCCCTTGTATTAAGTTGCCACTGTTTGAAATCATGGGAGTACTTTCAGGTTTCTTATTTTGTTTTAAATCCTTTTCTTTTCTTCCATTTTTGTTTTTTTAGAGACAGGGTCTGACTACATTGCCCAGGGCAGTCTCCACCTCCTGGACTCAAGCAATCTTCCTACGTCAGCCTCCCAAAGTGCTGGGATTAAAAGTGTGAGCCACCATGCCTGGCCTTGGTTTCAGTTTCCTTGACAGGCCCTGAGTGATACTATTATATGACATCTACCATATATTATATGCTTATTACATGCCAGGCATTGTGATAAGTATTTTGCCTGGATTATTTCACTTAGTCCTCATATCAATCCTATGACAGAAGCATCATGCTTGCTTGCACTGAACAGATGGAGAGAATGAGAAAAAGTATAACCCAAGAAGGCTAACTAGAGATGAGTGGGGAAATCAAACCCAGGACTAGCTGACTGCCCAACCCAGGCTCTTGAGCACGGCTCTGTTCTGCCTTCCCCAAGCAGGCTCCGAAGTCAACAGTTCAGGTGTGCGGCATCCATGGCCTGTTCTATGGCCCTGTTCTTCCTCCTGTTCCCTGCAGCATCGCCTCTGCCAGACTCAGCATGTACCCTGTCTTGGCTTCTCAACAAAGTTGGATCTAATCTCACAGTGGTGATTCTTTCCTCGCCGCACATGCAAGAAGTGTTTCTCCCAGTCTTCCAGACATTTCTCTTCTCTGTTCAAGAACTAAAAATGATTCCTTATTCAAGAGTACATCTTGACTGGGTGCAGTGGCTCATGCCTATAATCCCAGAACTTTGGGAGGCTGAAGTGGGTGGATCATGTAAGCCTGCGAGTTTGAGATCAGCCTGTGCAACAAGGTGAGACCCTGTCTCTACAAAAAAATAAAAATAAAAAGAGTGCATCTTTGCTCGGAGTTGTCTTAAAATAGAAAATATGAGGTACAGGCTGGGCGCAGTGGCTCATGCATGTAATCCCAGCAATTTGGGAGACTGAGGTGGGTGAATCGCTTGAGCTCAGGAGTTGGAGACCAGCCTGGGCAACATGGTGAAACCCTGTCTCTACTAAAAATAAAAAATAAAAAATAAATAAAAATAAGATTAGCCAAGCGTGGTGGCATTCCTGTAGTAACAGCTACTCAGGGGTCTGAGGCAGGATATCGCTTGAGCCTGCGAGAAGCCAAGTGGCAGTGAGCCGAGATTGTGCCACTGGCCACTGCACTCCAGCCTGGGTGACAATGTGAGACCCTGCCACACAAAAAAAAAAAAAAAAGAAAGAAAGAAAATGAAAGTATTTTGTACAGAAAAAAGAGAGAATAATATTGTAACCACCTATTTATCCATACATATCTAGGTCGAATTTAAACATTTAAAAATATACTTGCTTCAGATATTTCTTCTGTTTGCAGATAGTTGAAGCTTCTGTGTATCCCTATTCATTCCCATTCCCCTCTCTTCCTCTCTAGAGGTTACCGTCATGTTGAATTTGTATGCATTACTTCCATGCCTGTTTTCATACTGTTAGCATCTGTAAAGGCTCCTATAAGCAATATTCAATATAATTTTGCGCTTTAGAAAATTTTATTGTAATTGGTATCACACTTTATGTGTTTTATAGACTTATCAATGTTGAGTCATATAGCCTCAATTTATTTAACTACTATATAATATTTCATTATATGACTAAACAACGATATATTCATCTATTCTATTAATTGCCATTTAGGTTGTTTCCACAAACGGTGCTGTAACATTCTTTAACTTATTTCCTTGTGCACATGAGTAGGAGTTTCTCTAGGGTGTACACACATCTCCAAATTTTCTAAACTTTTTCAAATTGCCCTCCAAAATGTTTATACAGATTGAGCACTCCAAATCCAAAAATCTGAAATCAGAAGTGCTCCAAAATTCAAAACGTCTTGAAAGTTTCGATGCTCAAGAGAAATGCTCATTGATACAAAGAAATGCTCATTGATACATTTAACATTTTGGGCTTTTGTATTTTGAATGCTCAACTGGAAAATATAATGCAAACATTTGAAAATCCCCCCCCCCCCAAAAAAAAATCCAAAATCCCAACAGTTCTGGTCCCAGTGATTTCAAATAAGGGATATTCAACCTGTATCAGTTTATCCCATGATATAATTTTAAAACATTGGTCTTGGTGCCTTGTTCCTGACACACAGTTCTAAAAAGGCTTGGAAATCTCTTGAGTGATGAGTGTCTTTGAGTGCCAGTTAAATGACTGGGGTGGCTGGTGGACCTTACATAGCTTTAGGTTGAGGGTTGATCTCCAGAAGACCTAACCATGATTAGAGGTGTAGCACTTTCATCCTCACCTCCTGACCTCCAGGGAGGAGGCAGGGGCTAGAGACACAGATAATCACCAATGGCCAATGATTTAATAAATCTTGATTCTGTAATGGAATCTCCATAAGAGACCCCTATACAAAGGGGTTCAGAGAGATTCAGGGGTGGTGAACACATTCAGGTGTTGAGGTTACTCAGGGTGGTAACCTCAGAGACTACATGGAAGCTCCATGCACCCTTCCCCACCCATACATTCCCTTTGCAGCTCTTTCATTTGGCTGTTCCTGTGTTGTAACAGGAACACACTGGTAACAATTATGTTATCAGTAACAGTTGTAACAAACTGGTAATGATAAGTCAAGTGCTTCCTTGAGTTCTGTGAGCCACTCTTGCAAGTTACTATACCTGAAGGGAAGAGGTTATGGCAACCCCTAGCTTTGTTGCAAGGTTGAACTGAAGTGTAGCTACCCTGAGTACTCAATATTTGAGACTGGCATCTGAAGTGAGGGTGGTCTTGTGGAACTGAGCCCTCAAATTGGGGAAATCTGATGCTAGCTCCAGGTAGTGTCAGAATTGACCTGAATTGTAGGATACCCGGTTGATGTCCAGAGAGTTGGCATACTGGTTGGTGTGAGGAAGATCTACTCATATTTTTGGTGTCAGAAATGTGAGTAAAAAGTTTGTGAAGCCCTCTCAGAATATATGAGAGTTGCGTGCTCAGTTTCTTTATGAGCACTTGGTAGTGGTAGAGATTAGAATTTTTATTAAATTCATTATAGTTTTAACTTGATTTGTACTTCCTGATCATTCTGGAAGTTGAGCATCGGTTTGCATATCTATTGATTATTTCAGTTTCTTTCTCTGTTTATCACCAGTTAGTACCCTTTGCTCTTTGTGCGTTCTGCATAGTCTCCTTGCTGTTTGTGTTTTGCAAATACCTTCTCATAGGCTATGGGTTGTCTTTTCACTCGGTTGAACAGAACTTTTTTGTTCTATGGAAATTTAAATCTTAATGACATCAAATTAGTCAGTCTTTTATTTTATGGTGTGTGCTTTGTGTAACTTTTTTTGTTTATTTGTTTTTGCTTTTTTGAGACAGGGTGTCGCTCTGTTGCTCAGGCTGGAGTGCAGTGGCATGATCATGGCTCACTGCAGCCTTGAACTTCTGGACTCAAATGAGCCCTCCCCCACTCCCCACCCCTGCCTCAGCCTCCTTAGTAGCTGGGACTACAGGCATGCCACCACAGTCGGCTAATATTTAATTTTTTAAAAATTTTCTTGTAGAGATAGGGTCTCACTATGTTGTCCAGACTGGTTTCAAACTCCTGGCCTAGAACAATCCTCCTGCTTCAGCCTCCCAAAGTGCTAGAATTACAGATGTGAGCCACCATGCCTAGCTGAGTGTAACTTGTTTTAAGAAACTGTTCTTCTGAATCATTCTGTTTAACCTGCAAAGACTCCAACATTTGACCACTGTTCTTCTTAACCAGCTTCTCTCCTAACCACATTCCAGAAAAATATCCAGGTTTCCAGGGGACTCTCATGCCTGCCTTTCATTATGTTTACTCCTTCCAGTGTCTAGAACTCTTCATCTTTCCATAGATCTAACCTCAAAGTCTCACCTAGTATGTTCCAAAGTGTATTTCTCAGTACATAGATCCATAGAATATCTCACAATAAAAGGGATCTGTGGTCAATTAAGTTTGGAAAAAAATTGCAGACTATGCAATGAATATTTAGTGTACTAAAGGCTCTAAAGGATCCTACAGAAAAGAAACCTGTAACTTTGTTTAATCCAATGCTCCTAATTTTACTATGGTATCATCTTTGGGGTAATATCTATTAGCATTTTGTAGAACTAGTATTTCTTTGGATAAATACTCCTTGGATTGTTGTAAGCCTTTGATTAAGTTCCAGAGGTCTTAAAACTACTGATTTTAACAATTTTGACAGTATTCTCATTGCTTTTATAAAGAAGGAGACTTTTGGATTCCCACCATTCTGGAAGTCTTGCCTCATAGCAGTATATATATTTTTATTACTATTTTTTTAAAACTTTTCCTTTAGGTTCAGGGGTACATGTACAGGTTTGTTACATACGTAAACTCAAGTCATGGGTGTTTGCCATACAGATTATTTTGTCACCAGGTACTGAGCCTAGCACTCAACAGTTATGTTTTCTGATCCTCTCCTTCCTCCCACTCTCCACCCTCAAGTAGGCCCCAGTGTCTGTTGTTCCTTCCTTTTGCTCATTTGTTCTCATCATTTAGCTCCCACTTGTAAGTGAGAACACAAGGTATTTGGTTTTCTGTTCCTATGTTAGTTTACTAAAGATAATAGGCTGCACTCCATCCATGTTCCTGCAAAGGATGTGAGCTCATTCTTTTTTATGGCTACATAGTATTCCATAGTGTACATGTACCACATTTTTTAATCCAATCTGTCACTGGCCATTTAGGTTGATTCTATGTCTTTGCTATTGTAAACAGTGCCGCAATGAACATATGCAGGCATGTGTCTTTAGGGTAGAATGATTTACATTTCTTTGGGTATATACCCAGTAATGGGATTGCTGGGTCAACTGGTAATTATGTTTTTAGCTCTTTAAGGAATCACCCACACTGCTTTCCACAAAGGTTGAATTAATTTATACTCCCACCAATGGTGTATAAGCATTCCGCTTACTTGGCAACCTTGTCAGCATCTGTTTTTTTTTTTTTTTTTTTTTTTTTTTTTTTTTTTTAACTTTTTAAGAAGCCATTCTGACTTGTGTGAGATGGTATCTCATTGTGGTTTTGAGTTGCATTTCTCTAATGATCAGTGATCTTGAGCTTTGTTCACAGGCACATTGGCCACATATATGTCTTCTTTTGAAAAGTGACTGTTCTTGTACTTTCTAGGAATAATATTTTAAGACACACTTTGACTAATGCTGATTTCTCCTTTTCTGTGAAACCATCCATCAGCGCTATATTCCTTACTGCTTTCTTCTTCAAGTCTCTTTATTTATTTATTTTTGAGACAGAGTCTTTCTCTGTTCCCCAGGCTGAAGTGCAGTGGTGTGATCTCGGCTCACTGCAACCTCCTCCTCCCAGGTTCAAGCAGTTCTCCTGCCTCAGCCTCCCAAGTACCTGAGATTACAGGTGTGCAACTCCACACCTGGCTAATTTTGTTTATTATTATTATTATTATTATTATTATTATTATTATTATTTTCAGTAGAGACAATGTTGTGCCATGTTGGTCAGGCTGGTCTTGAACTCCTGGCCTCATGTGATTCAACTGCCTTGGACTTCCAAAATCCTGGGATTACAGGCATGAGCCCCTGCACCTTGCCCTTCAAATCTGTTTATATTGAGGGTCTCTCCTGAATTATCTTGGACTCCCAAGCACCTTCCTGGTGTCCACGCAATTGACAGTGCTGTGAAAAGGATTTACATGTTTTGTTCTTTTAAAATTATATTATAATGTTCAACTTTTAAATATTTTTGGTAGAGGCCAGTTTACACCTTGGTTGTATGTCTCAAGTATTTGTTTTGTTAATCGGTGAGTTATTGTATCTCAGGACACATTTTCCTGTAGAAACAATGTTCTGCATCAGAGCTTATCAAACTTTAATGGACATACAAATCACCTGGGGGGACCTTGTCAAATGAAGATTCTGGTTGGATAGGTCTGGGGCAGAGTGTGTTGTTCTGCTTTCCTAACCTCCCATGTCATGGTCATGCCTATGGTCAAGGTCTGCAGACCACAGTTTGGGTAGTGAGGCTCTATAAGGCTATCTATTATGCAGAATGTAGCCTTTGTCAAAGACTGCATTATGTTCTAATTTGGTGAAAGTGTGTTCCTGAAATACCAAATATAGGAATAATGCATGATGAAAAGGCTTGAGATTTCCGTCAAAGCTGCATGTCATCCAGTCATTCATAATATAGGTCAAGAAAGCTTTAGCGATCATCCTGGCTAACACGGTGAAACCGCGTCTCTACTAAAAATACAAAAAATTAGCCGGGTGTGGTGGCGGGTGCCTGTAGCCCCAGCTACTCAGGAGGCTGAGGCAGGAGAATGGCGTGAACGCGGGAGGTGGAGTTTGCAGTGAGCCAAGATCACACCACTGCACTCCAGCCTGGGCGACAGAGTGATACTCCATCTCAAAAAAAAAAAAAAAAACTTTAGTGGGCTGCAGTGTGAACCAATAATCGGGTATTTTCTTAAGCCATGGACAGTCAGATGTGTAGCTGATATTCATATTCATGGAAGTACTGCTTCCTTTGTGAGTTTCCATCTAGCAAGACCTATCTCCTCACTGAAGCAGGGAGGATCTTGTGCCTGCGACACATACTCACGACTTCTGCTTCTCAGGGCACTTAGCAGAGTAGGAGGAGCTGAATGTGGGCAGGTGGTTTAATTTCTAGATTCCAGTATGTGATGCTGGCTGGCTTAAGAGTATAGTGAGCTCTCTACAGACCTTACAATAAAATACAATGCGCTTCTCATGGCCTTCTATATGCTATATAATCTGTTCCTAACTTGTTTCTTTGACTTTCTCCTCTATCACCCCATCCATTGCTCATGGCACTTTAACCACCTGAGCCTACTTTCTGTTCCTCAAATATCCTGAGCTTGCCATCCTTTGAAAGAGCCCACTCATAGGTTATTTGGACTTTTGTTTCATCTGCTTTAACAGTTGCCCCAGATCTTCATATGGCTGGCTTCAGTTTCGATATTCTCTCTTTAGAAAAGCATTTCATGACATGTCCACCTACTATTGACCACTGTCTTTTATTTTATTCATAGCATTATTCCTGATTTAAAATACTGCATGTATGCATGTAGTAGGAACTAGGTGCCCTGACTCCCTTGTCCAGCTGGCATGCCCACTCCCCAGCCGACATGAGTTTTGATGGCCAATGGCCAACATCTGCACCTTTCTTCCAAGCATTACTCTTGGTCAATAGAAGCTGCCTCACCAAGGGATGCCTAGGAGGCTGTGATGGCACACACCACAAGGTAGCGTACAACCAATGACTCACTCGTACAATGTCCCGAGGTGGGTCAGCTTGGTGGGGCCATTTGCACTCCATAGCTCCTGCTGAGATCAGACAGCGGCTAGACTCAACTTTGCTTGACCTCTTCCTCTGTCTGGTTCTGCTCTCTACACCAGCTTACAAGCCCCCCATACAACTTGTTTATTGGGTCTTCAATAAAACATCTTCACAAGAACCCCCGTGTCAGATCCTGTTACTGGAGAACCCAGCTTGAACAATGTATTAGTTTGCTTATTTAAAATCTGTCCTGAACTAGGTGGTGGAACACACCTGTAGTTCCAGCTACTCAGGAGACTTAGGCAGGAGGCTTGCCCTGAGCTCAGGAGTTTGAGGCTGCAGTGAGCTATGCTTGCTCTGTGACATTCCAACCTGGCCGACAGAGTAAGACTTCGTCTCTAAAAATGACAATAATAATGAATGAATGGATAAATAAATAAATAAATAAATAATAAAATCTGTAAAACTCCATGGGAGCAGAGGTTTTGCCTATTTTTTTCACCACTCTTTTCTCAGGCAATATTCATTTCAAACTAGATGCTCATTAAAGATATGTTGAATGAATAAATTCAGGTTCACATAATCAGCTTCATAGTAACGGCGGTTCAGTATTATTAGGGCTACAATCCACCAATCCTATTCCCTAAATGGACATACTGTGCCATGTTAGAAACAAGCGTAGATCTTTTTCCATGGAGTGAACTGCAAGTTTGCCTCTCTTATTTTTATCCTTATGAAATGCAAAACCATAAAAAGCTGGGGGAGGGGTGGGTTGTCAAATTCCACCCCACAATACGCCTCCTTCAAGTATCTGATTACACAAAGTCCTCAAAGAATATGATTAATGTAACTAAGCCATATTCACACTCTGACATTCTTCCCAGCCAAACACATATTTTAGCCTCACCCAATCCCTTTCAACAAATAAGCTGTTTTGAAAATGATTTCCAGGGCGATGTCTGTTGCCATAGGAATGACATTAAATGAAAAGGACAGAAAATATAGAGGGTGATAAACTGCATGCTTGGATGACACACTTGACTTGGAAGCCTGTGTTCAAATGAGGCATACATGCCAAGATTTTTATGAAAGACAAAATTAAAATGTATCGCTATCAAGCTGTAACTGACAAGGTATTGTGTGGAGGCTGTTAACATACTGCTCCATATATTTATTGTTTGTCATTTTACTGGCCCTGACAAAGGTCTCTCAGTGCTGTAAATCACACCATTAAATCTGCCACGAGCAACAGAGGCTGTTGGAAGGAAGAGAAAGAAAGCGTGGTGTTGAATCTCGGTTTCTGATACATGCTGAGCTTCTGGGTGAGCTATCCTGTCATCCAAGGAGCCTTCCCGCTTTGGGCTGACACTTTTACAAGTGTCAGATTGTTGGCTTTTGACCCTTTGAAAAGAGGAAAAAACAAAATAAAAACAAAACAACAAAAGCACGCACCCTTCCCCCACCCTGTTTCCAATTGCTCCTGATTTTTCTGTTGGGTAAGATGCCCAGAAGTTGCCCCCAACCTCAGCCCTAGTTTACATTCATTTTGGGCATAAGACCTCAGATGCACCGGGTTGCACTATGGATGGTGCTCCGCCAGATATGGCTTTTGTTGTTTTCTAGAAGATGTGCTTGGGTTACCATAAGCCTCTTTTCTACACTGGCAAAGACTTGTTTGTTCTTGAACTGGTAAATTAATAGAATCTGTACATCTGCAGCTCCAGACCAATGGGGGGATGTATAAGACAACATCAGGTAGCTAGGTGCTGCCTCTCTGTCTAGCTAAATCTCAGAAGACTTGACCTTTCACCCACTTTCATCCTTTCTTTTCTAGATGTTAGCAGTATGGAGACTCTGCCTGGGCACTGGGCAGCTTGAATTTTATTGTGGAAGAACAAAAAGGCAAGTTAAGAGCTGAGTTTGTGTATCAGTTCATTTTCACACTGCTACAAAGAACTTACTTCCCTGAGACTGGGTAATTTATAAAGGAAAGAGGTTTAATTGACTCACAGTTCTGCATGTCTGGGGAGGCCTCAGGAAACTTACAATCATGGTAGAAGGGGAAGTAGGCACGTCTAACATGGCAGCAGGAGAGAGAGTATGTGAAGGAGGAAGTGTCCAACACTTATAAAACCATCAGATTTCATGGAGTTCATTCACTATCACAAGAACAGCATGAAGAAAACTGCCCCCATGATCCAATCACCTCCCACCATGTCTCTCCCCAGACACAAGAGGATTATGAGGATCACAATTCAAGATGAGATTTGAGTGGGGACACAGAGCCAAACCATATCAGTTGGAATCTCAGATCTGAGATTCACTGCAATGAAATGTGTGTTTTGGGCAAGTTTTCAACCTCTGTGGACCATAGTTTCCTTATCTGTTTGAATAAAAAGAGGGTAAAGGCTGTTAGATTTCAATTCCTTCTAAGTTGCCTTCCAGCTCAAAATTCAAATAAAATTAAGGGACTATGAGTGGCTATCTAGGGCATTCCACTGCCTCTGGGAAAGCCTAGCCTATATCATCCAGAATATATCTCAGTCAGAGGCGAGTCTCAATGAAGAGCAATCAGGTAATGTGTTTTTCTTCCAGTCAGAATAAAGGAAAAGAAAAAGAAAAGAAAAGAAAAAAACAAAAAACACTACCTCCAGCATCTAAACTTGGGGGTGGGAAAACAAGAACTCAATCACTAGTTTGGAGTGGGGACAGTGTTTTCAGGATTCACTAAATATGAGAGAGTTCCCTGCCAATGCTTCTCTGTCATGTCTGTATTTATTTTTGCAACACAAATGGATGTTTTAGGCAACAGAGTTTAAAAGGAAAGACAGCTTTCATCTACACACACTTATGTGCAGAGTCTCTTTTTCCTGAAGCCTTCTATGCTTAGAATCATGTTTGAAGATCTCCTTGCACAAAAATTAAGAAGTGCATTTTAAAACATTTTTAAGGTATACCTTTTACATTTTTGTCAGTTATTGTCAGAATTGTGTACATGCATGCTTCAAAATCAGCAATCTATATATTGAGTTTGCAATCATCCTATAATTACAGATTTGAGGGAAAGTTAAAATTGCTTGTAATTGAGAAAAGGCTGACCAGTGAACCATGCCATTCTTTCCTCCACTGCCTAGCCTTAGAAGTCCCACCCTAGCCTTAGAGCTGCTTGGAGAGGCTCTTTTAAGATGCCCCTGTGATAAGACCAGGCAAAGAACAAAGTTCCAAGTGTGTGTTTGGTGTTGATTCCTAGGCCTTGGTTCTGGTTCTATAGGTAATACTGATTTGCCCCTCTTCCAGTGGGGTTAATCAGTGCTGCTTAAATGAGCAGATTCTAGAATCTGCCAGGGTTGAAGTCATGACTCCACCCTCGCACTGTGACCTTGGAAAAGTCATTCCACCACTGAGCTTCACTTTTCTCATCTGTATAATGTGGTTGTTATGACTCAATGACATAAAGTATGATGGACCAGATTTATTGCATCATAAAGGCATAATTAATCTTAAATATCATTAATTGTTGTTATTAACCATGATTCCAGAAAAGTCATGTAACATCTCAAATTTCATCTTTCCCATCTATTAAAAAAGTAACTATATATATGCACTACTATTATTATAACATTAATATATTAAACCAACTTTAATAATAGGATAAAGTCATCTGAGATTTATGAAGTACAGGTAAAGGTAAAGAAGTGATTATTACTGTGATTTTTATACTTTCTTGTGTTTCAGAACATAAAGTCTTCAAGTGAGATAGACTAAAATATTTTATCACCAGATTGATTACAAAAATTTTAAACATTATTTAAAAGTATTAAGAATAAAAAAATGCATCTCATATGCACAGCATGGGTCAATTAGCAAAAGCTTGAACCTATGGTCCTTCCCTTGACAATTATGAACAATTTTTAAAAATTTAAAAACATTTAATTGACAATTAGAGATTGTATGTATTCAAGGTATACAATGTGATTCCATACACATAATTGTTTAATGATTATAACAATCAAATTAGTTAACATATCCATCATGTCAAAATTTTAGTGAGATTTTCTCTGTTAAGTATTGGGCCGGGTATGGTGGCTCATGCCTGTAATCTCAGCAATTTGAGAGGCTGAGGCAGGTGGATCACTTGAGGTCAGGAGTTCAAGACCAGCCTAGCCAACATGGCAAAATGCTGTTTCTATTAAAAATACAAAAATTAGTTGGGTGTGGTGGCAGGCACCTGTAATCCCAGCTTCTTGGGAGGCTGAGGCAGGAGAATTGCTTGAACCCCGGAGGCAGCGGTTGTGGTGAGCCAACATCATGCTCCACTGTACTCCAGCCCGGGCAACATAGCATGACTCTGTCTCAAAAAAAAAACCAACAAAACAAATGCCCAGGTACCTGCTGTGAGAGAATACCTACATGCATGATATTTCTAATACTTATGCACATGTTATTACTATTTTTCCAAGGTGAAAAATGCTCTATCAAGGAAGATTGTCTGAATTTATTTCAGCTGGGTGTGGTGGCTCATGCCTGTAATCCCAGCACTTTGGGAGGCTGAAGCAGGAGGATTGCTTGAGAAGAAGTTAGAGACCAGCCTGTGCAACATAGGGAGACCCTTTCTCTACAAAAATTTTTAAAAATTGGTGGCTCATGCCTGTAGTCTCAGCTACTTAGGAGGCTGAAGTGGGATGATTGCTTGGGGTTGGGGGGGTCGAGGCTACAGTGAGCTATGAAATTGCCACTGCACTCCAGCCTGGGAGACAGAGAGAGAGAGCCTGACTCTAAAATAAATAAATAAATAAATAAATAAATAAATAAATAAGTAATAAGATTAATTTATTTCAAAGGATTAACATGTGTATTCTGTTTAGAACTTTTAAAAACCAATAAGATAAATATTTTAAAAAAGTGTACAAAAGAAATGTGTATACAGTAAGCCAAAGGAAGCACGCATAACTCATACTCCTAGATAATCAAATAAGCAAACAATGTTGTGTTATTTTCCTCTTATCACCTTGGCAGAATAAACTGATTGAGATTGCCTGGGGTCACTGAGGTTTGAGGAAAATAAGTATCTCCTATTAACAATGGAGTTGCCTCTGGGAGGTGAGATTATAATTTTGACTTAAAAAAACTTTGTGTATTATCTGAGTATTTTTAAAAGATGCATTTCTTTTATGATGAGGGAAAAAATAAGGTTTTTTTTTGTTTTGAAATAGTACACTAAAAATATATTTGAAAATATTATGTAAAATCGAACACTGATTCATACTTTTGTTTGTTCATTTTCTTTAGTACCCCCTGTGTTGAGTTTTTAGTTGGGACAGAGATGTCTGAATGAACATGGATTCATCATATTATCTCATTTCTCACTGACAATGGCCCTTTAATATCCTAAAATCATAGACACCCCATACTGTTGCTTTGTTACTGATTTCCTTATAATTTCCTTGAGGATGAAGCTATTTCCATAAATAGAATTAATTAAATGCCAAGAACAATTTTCCTTATTTATATTTTACAAAAAAAAAGAGTCAAAATTTAAAATATTTCTATGGGGAAGAAAGTGGATTACATATTAAATTCTACCAAAAATTAGAAAGAAAAAGCTTAGAGAAAAAATTTGGGTGCCACTTAGAGACCTATCCAATTATTATAATCTCACATTTTAGTGGCTTAACATAATGTAAGTTTATTTTCACTTACATGAAGTCCAGCTGTACAATGTGGGAGTAGGAGTTGGGGAGGCTGTTCCTTGTAGTCATTCAGGGGCCCAGGCTGATGGAGGCTCCACCATCTTTACCAAGGCGTCCAGAGGCATTAAGTGTGCAGAACAGCCAGTCACTCTCTGACACAATCTCTACTGGCTATTACGTTCCATTAATCTATATTTTTAAGACATTTGTGACATTCAGTGTAGTAAATTACTTTTCCTTTCCACCAGGGAATTCCAGGTGTTCTCTCAGAAAGTTGACTTTTTCTGTGCCTCACTCTGTCCCACAGGCCAGAGTACAGTGGTGTGATCATAGCTGACTGCAGCCTCAAACTGCTTGGCTCAAGCAATCCTCCTGCCTCAGCCTCCTAAAGTGCTGGGGTTACAGACATGAGTCACTACACCTGGCCATTCTCACAAAGTTTTAAACAGTTTCCAACTTTCCTAATTCCTAATTTGGCAATGGTGCTGTGGCATGTGTTCGCATTTATTTATTTTGTCAATACATTCCCTGAACCATTTTTTCCATCCTGTTCCATCATTGTGGACACTCTTGTGGCTGGGTATCACACCTCACAGTAAGAGCTACTCTCTGTAGAGTACTTTCAGGTGCTACATTTAGACACATTATGTGGCTTTTCATTAGGATATCAGGGCAAGCCTTCAAAGTAACCTTTAGTAACAAGGTATATGAATGAGGAACTAAGCATAAGAAACAACAGACCGCATGACAAGGGCCATGCAACTAATAATGGACAGAAATGGTAAATGGGCCTCGAACTTTCTAATTCCAAAGAATTTCTACTCTTCTATGCTGCCTCTTAGCCTCTACTCTTATTTCTATTTTCTGCAGACCACCTCTTCTCTTTACACCCTGACTTTTTTGTTCAGCTCCCTTTCCCCCTTCCTGGTGTGAAATAGCTACCTATAACTTTTCAGCTGAAAACTCTCTGAAGGCAAAGTGTTCCTGTGCTTCACAAGATACATTGCCAATCATTTTTGCTAGCTCTGGCTTCTCTCCTCAGCCAGTAACACGATTCAATTTGTTTTGCCATGTTACCTCTGTAATAGTTAATAGCATTTATTGAGTTATTCCCATGGGCCAGACATTCTGCTAAATGTTCTCCATGAATTATCTGAATGTAGCCTTAAAACCACTCTGTGAGGGCAGCGACCACGATCATCATCTCCACTTTATAGGTGGAAAAACTGAAGCTTCATTATCCTGCCCAAGGAGACCAGCTTGTCAGTCATAAGCCGATCTTGGAATCCAGGCCTTCTGTCTTCAAAACTGCTCCTTCTCATGGTTTTGATACTCTGCTGGGGGCGCACTGTGAGGGTGGAAGAATCACCCACATGGAGTGAGAAGTGCCCACTAGTGCTGGCTGTTCTAAACCAAATGTAGTTTCTTTCCCTCGTTTTTCCCCCAAGTACTTCAAACAAACCCCGATGAAGAGGGATTCCAATCTAGCACCACGTGGCCTCTTGTTTTCATATGTGATTGAATGCTCAAATTTGTTCAAAATTCTTTTGATGGAAAACTGTTTTTGAATAGTATAATTTTCAAAAGTTCTCAACGGAGTGGGGAAATTGGATCAGCACATCACCTGCATTTATTTTCTTTTCCCAGGCAATTTTGAAAGGACTGTAAAAGATCTTTAAAAAAAAAAAAAAAAAAAAAAAAAAAAAAAAAAAGTTAATCTTCAAAATTCTTCCAGGGCATATAATCCTGAAGTGAGCTTAACTGCAACCAATACTGAGTTTTCATTTTTTCACAAGCAAACAAAAACAACCACCAAAAAGATAATTTACCAGTGTGAATTCCTTTCTGCTGATCTCTTTTTCATATCAACTTTTTTGATGTTTTGCTTTAGTCATATGAAGTTTGGAGATCTAAGTTTTGAAGGCATGTGGATTTTTTTACACACCATAAGAAGATTATAGAGAATGGGGTTGATAATACCGCCTAATTTGTACTAACCTGTAGTGTCATGCTTAGTTTGTTGCACTTTTTGGGAGTGTGCTTAAATAAGGCACCCCCCAGAGCCCTACTTGAAAGTATTAATATATCTTAATATAACAGCAAATCTAATTACTTAAATTTCTTTAAAAAAACTGAAGCTGTCAAATGAGCACATTAATCAACCAACTTCCAAATTATCACATTCTAAAGGTGCCTTGAAAGTTTAAGCAACCTCTAGTATAAATATTACATAGATATTTCTCATTAATTTAAATGAGCAAATTTGATATGATGCAAAATTTCATGAGCTTTAATTTTTGTCTTCTAGTGACTGACAAAGAGAAAACTAACTAGCAGATTTGTAATCACGCATTGCTGTTGCGTTCTTACAAAACTTGATTTAAAAGCAAACAAAGCCTTGAAAATATGCTTACTTAAAAAATCATCCATGGCCATTTTTGTTACAAGATTCAACCAGAATCTTGATCAAAATGTCAAGATTTTTGTTCCTTTCTTTTTATTTTTTTTAAATTAATTATGTCCCTTATTTTACTGGAATCAGTAAAAGGTAGTAGATAGTTGTTATGAAACACAGCCATGAAAATGAATCCTGAGCAGGCACTTTGGCCCAAAAATTCTGTTATATCAGAAAAGTACCTTAAGCCAGTGAAACTGCACATGAATCTCTTTCCTTCACTCACTGATTCTTACAGCAGAAAGGAATTGCCTATCCACAAATAGTTCCTCTGTCAGCTTCAGATGAGATTCTGTGCTGGCCAGTAGCATTATCTATCACCTAGGAACCTCAGTGCTCAGATCTAAAAAAAAAAAAAAAAAGAAAAAAGAAAAAAATTAATTAACGGTCTTGATATAATAAGCTAATGCTTCATGCTTCTTGCCTTCTAGAAATTCTTTGGGACTTAAGCATTTTATAGGTAATGTTTTAATAAACAGACCAAAACATAGCAAGGAATCAGGATATTATTAAAAATGAAAATGTAAGGAAACATCATTATTGAGTAGTTGTTAATCCTGCATGTTTACTAATGACCATTTGCAACTCTCTCTAAATCTATCTCAATTTAAATAGATGCAACTTTCATCCTTCACACTAACTACCATGCTACTTTTGAACTCTAGACATTGTGAAAGGATCTGTTTTAACAATGGGGGGTCCTGGGGCCGGGCGCGGTGGCTCAAGCCTGTAATCCCAGCACTTTGGGAGGCCGAGACGGGCGGATCACGAGGTCAGGAGATTGAGACCATCCTGGCTAAAACGGTGAAACCCCGTCTCTACTAAAAATACAAAAAAATTAGCCGGGCGAGGTGGCGGGCGCCTGTGGTCCCAGCTACTCGGGAGGCTGAGGCAGGAGAATGGCGTGAACCTGGGAGACGGAGGTTGCGGTGAGCTGAGATCCGGCCACTGCACTCCAGCCTGGGCGACAGAGCAAGACTCCGTCTCAAAAAAAAAAAAAAAAAAAAAAAAAAAAAAAAAAAAAAAACAATGGGGGTCTTGCCAGTGGAAATCCCAATGGGATGAAACCTGTCCTTTAGAAGTAACCAGAGAGAAATGAGAATTGGGGCTGGGCGCGGTGGCTCACGCCTTTAATCCCAGCATTTTGGGAGGCCGAGTGGGCAGATCACAAGGTCAGGAGATCGCCACCATCCTGACTAACACGGTGAAACCCTGCCTGTACTAAAAATACAAAAAATTAGCCAGGTGCGGTGGCGGGTACCTGTGGTCCCAGCTACTCGGGAGGCTGAGGCAGGAGAATGGCGTGGGCCCAGGAGGTGGAGCTTACAGTGAGCAGAGATCACGCCACTGCACTCCAACCTGGGCGACAGAGCGAGACACCATCTCAAAAAAAAAAAAAAAAAAAAAAGAAAAGAAAAGAAAAAGAAATGAGAATTGGGGAAAAGAGGCAAGATTGCGTGATGGCCTGGCCACATGTTTCTGGATGACAATGAACTAGTTCAAATGAACTAGTCATTTCAGAATGTGAAAGGAATTCCACTAAGCTCTAAGCTAGAAGACAGCCGCCAATGTTCTCACCGAGAAGCTCAGCGGTTGGGTTCGTTGTGTTGTAGGTCCAAGAATGACTGATCCCTCTGAAAGGGCTTCCGAAATCTCGCCTCCTTTGTCTAATTGGCTGCATCAGTAAATTGCTGGTGAGTTTTAGAGGTTACAGAACAGGAATAGGCTGCAGTTTTACAGAAAGGCAAGTGTGAGGAGATTAAACATTCACTGTCTCCCAGCACTTTTAATCCCTCTGACCAATTACCTGGAATATAACTTGGAGCAAGTGACAGAAAACGAGGTACCTACTGAGCCTGTGTGTGTGTTTTAAATACATATGTGTAACATATACTACAATTGCTCCTGAAGAGTTGTTTATTTCTGTTTACTTTTTCTCCTTTTTGTTTTGATTTATTTGAAATTTTTCAATACCTAACGTCCTAGAAAAGGCTTCTTTCAATAACTTCTTAAGAAAGATTAGTAAGAATTCAAACTTGGATGGAAATTTGTACCAGATAAGGTATTTTCAATCCTAATCATTCAAAGAGTTTTTAAATAAAAAATTAATGTGTTGATTTCATGAATTAATTGCTGAAAAACATCTAGTTTTACGTTCTTTCTTTGCTAGAGTGCAGTGGCATGATCTCGGTTCACTGCCACTTCCACCTCCTTGTCAAGCAATTTTCCCACTTCAGCCTACTTGTAGCTGGGATTACAGGTGCCTGCCACTAGACGTGGCTAATTTTGTATTTTTAGTAGAGACGAGGTTTCACCACGTTGGCCAGGCTGGTCTTGAACTGCTGGCCTCAAGTTATCTGCCCACCTCAGCCTCCCAAATTGCTGGGATTACAGGCATGAGCCACTGCGCCCAACCTGGTTTTACTTTCTTTCTTTCTTTTTTTTTTTTTTTTGAGAAGGAGTCTCACTCTGTCACCCGGGCTGGAGTGCAGTGGCCGGATCTCAGCTCACTGCAAGCTCCGCCTCTGGGGTTTACGCCATTCTCCTGCCTCAGCCTCCCGAGTAGCTGGGACTACAAGCACCTGCCACCACGCCCAGCTAATTTTTTTTTTTTTTTTTTTTTTTTTTGTATTTTTAGTAGAGACGGGGTTTCACAGTGTTAGCCAGGATAGTCTCGATCTCCTGACCTCGTGATCCGCCCATCTCGGCCTCCCAAAGTGCTGGGATTACAGGCTTGAGCCACCGTGCCCGGCCTGGTTTTACTTTCTACTTCTCTTTACCTTGCATCTATGAAACTATACAGACTTTGTCAAAATATTCATTATAGAAATCCAATTTTACAAGTATTCATTGGTCATCTAATATATACTTAGATTGTTTCGGAAGTAAGAGTTATCATATGAAGAACAGAAGGAGTTTAACACATGGTCCCTGTTCTTGAGGCATCTATACAAGATTAAGATGATTCTTATGGAAAAGATAATTAGAAATAAGTACAAAACAGTATGTTATCAATTCCCAAAATGAATAAAATAGATGTTAAATGATCTGAGAAGTTAGGGAGGTGTGTAGACTAGATGATTCTGGCAAATTTTTTAGGGGAAGAGGGACTCGAAGGATGGTTTTTGGATGGAAAGCATGAGATAAACAAGAATAAGAATTCCTGTAAGTTCAATAACTTGAAAATTGGAAGCCCCAGCAATTTCTTTTTTGTCAGCAAAGGGAGCAGGTGGTCTTTCAAAGACAAGTTTGAGAACAAATTAGGCACTACAGCTTTTTCTTCATGGAAGAAAAGCAGTTGGTTCATTTCTCTCAAATCTTGGTAAAATTTTTGGGTAGGGAAATGTATGATTTGGAGACCTATGCGTTTCCTACAGAATACCTCCTGAAAGGATAGAAAAGAGAAGCTCATTGAAACCCAGTGGTGGGGTAGGATTCCCTGGAAGATGTCTTATTTACCCCTTATACCCAAACTGGAAGCCAAAGTAAGAACGAGTGGGCTCACTGAAATAAATGGGACCCAGCTAAAAACATACTGGTGGAAACAGATGGGAGCTGCACAAGAAGAACTGGGGTCTCTGTAACTAATGCACCTTTCCCACTTTCCCTGTCTGTGAGATCATGTTGTTAATCTAAAACAAAGGCCAACAAGAGAGAAAAGACTGTCAATAAGTAGAATATTGTGAACCTTTCTGGTTTTTAAAAAGAAACCACAGAACTAGCTGGATTGAAGGAGCAAGCCTGAAAGCTGTGGGAAAGAGTACAATATATTTTATGAGGACCTTTCCTTTACAAATTCAATGACCATCTACAAATACAGGGTTTGAGGATGAGAGCTTCCCTTCTGCAATGGAGGGACACCGCAGCTTTGGGCTTCCTGACAGTTCCTCCTTTCTTGAGTTCCTCTTTGGCTTGCTCTTGAAAAGGGCAGCGGGAGGACTGTGTCATCAATCATTGGGCCAGAAGGCATAGATTGTGGATTTTCTAAACATGGATCTGAATGGAAGCGATATATTGGATTTTGGAGTTAGGTTTGTTTACTTGGTCTTGGTGTGTGTATCGAATCTGGTATCCAGAGGACAAGAATAAGAGGAATCAAATATTTCTGAAGGAAATGGCAAACTAGAATGGGAATTGTCAAACCAATGCTCTCACTAAACTTTGGATCAAAATAACCTATAACAAATTCAATTAGGATTTGGAATTCCCTACCCAGCAAGAGAAGAATGCTCATTCTGTTGTACGATTCAGAGGCTGAACAACTGTGTAATAACTCCAACAAATTATTTTCAGTCAAAATAAGGATTGCAATTTAAATATTGCTTATCCAACTTCATGTATATCTATAAAATCTTGAGTTATAGCTAATTAGCACCCCAGAGATGACTTAGAGTTTAAGATGAGTTTAGAAACTAGCAACTTAATGCGATATTTGGAGTCTGTGTTTTATTTCTAACTTTAAAATAAAGCCCAGGAATCAACATTAAAAAAAATACAATCCCAATAAAACTATGAAAATCATATTTTGTGCTAAGGTCTATAACTATATTTTCCATTTCTTGAGTGCCAGGTACTGTTGAGCGAACTGGACTTGAGCATTATATCATTTCTTACTCACAGAAGTACTTTGAGGGAGCAGCTGTTATTATCCTCATCTTAAAGATGAAATTGCTGGAATGCCTGTAATCCCAGGTAAAGTGAAGTGACCAGGTCTTAGTAAATAACCACAGGGAAGAAGGACAACCTGGGTTTCTCCAACTCTGTATTTGATGATCACTGCAATATCTGCCAGCTTCTTGATTCTGGCTTAGGTTTGAAAAAATAATCATTCGAAGGTCAAGCAGCAAGGAAGACTGATTAGAATTTGAGAGGATACGCAGAGAAATAAACATAATTTGTGGTAAAATAAAACAAAGCAAACACAACAACAACAACAACAACAAACCCAAAAAACGTAACTCTCCTGGAAAGTTTAACTTTTTTCCAAATGCTAGTAAAATACTGATACCAACTGTGATGTGGTCATATACACAGACCATTGGAAGGGTCCATTTTTATCAGCCCCGTTGCAGAATTTGTCTGAATGAAAATGTGTCCATAATCAATGATAATGATTCCTCTGTGGTTTGGGAATGACCTGTTCTAGGAAAATGAACTTTCTAGATGGTTCTTATCAGTCCATCTGAATACCAAACCTAATCACTTCTGATAGAAATATTTCTAAAATGTACTTCCTATTATTCATGCCTTCTAAAAGAGATTATACTGAGTATTTACTTTGATGATTTGTCATCCGCTCTTGTCCTGGCTGTAATATTACTGAGAGCCACTCAGAGGCAACTGGGGGCGGCAGCCCGTGACTTACACACTCAATGGCCCTGTATTGCTATGGTTTTACTTCTTATGTTTGTTTTTTGTTAATTTTCTTCTGTTTTTCTTTCTTCCTTGCCCCAATCTCTCACCTTCCTGTTGCTCTCCTGCCTTTTCCACTTGCCTTCCTTTTCTCCCTGCTTCCATTCTTTACTTATCCAAAACGTATGTATTGAGAGCTACCATTGCCAGCAAGGAGCTAAGCAGTGGGAATGCATCAGGGAACAAGATACAGTCCGTGTCTTTGAACAGTTTGCTGTCTCTTACTATTACTATTATTTTTCTGAGACAGAGCCTTGCTCTGTTGCCCAGGCTGGCATGCAGTGGCATGATCTTGGCTCACTGCCACTTCTGCCTCCCAGGTTCAAGCAATTCTCGTGCCTCAGCCTCCCAAGTAGCTGGGGATTGCAGGTGCCCACTGCACCCCAGTTAATTTTTGTATTTTTATTAGCAATGGGGTTTCACCATGTTGGCCAGGCTGATCTCGAACTCCTGGCCTTGTGATCCACCCGCCTCAGCCTCTCAAAGTGCTGGGATTATAGACGTGAGCCACCGCGCCTGGCCAGTCACAGTGTCCCTCAATGGGCTCAAAGCAGCTTGCTGTCTTGAACTCTCAGGCATCACCGGTTCTGGTTCCCTTTGTGCCTCTAGAGTGAACCCCTGCACGTTCTGACTGGCTGATTTCACCATGCTCCGCAAACTTCCACCTAAAATGAAAATAAATAGCCTCTGTGTCCAGGCTTGAGAGATCTATGGGGATTTTATGAGAATCAGTGATTTTAAATGATTTTTAGCATCTGTCGCAACTTACTATTGAAACAGCGTTATGTGGTGAAAAGAACTTAGACATTTACTCTGCCGTTTACAGGCTCCGTGACCTCAGCCAAGTCACTCCACTTTTTCAAGCCTTGATATTATCATCTGCATACCGAGAATGCGGTGAGGGTTCAATGCTAAAATACGCTTCAATTTCAAACCCAATGCTGGGCATAATATTAATAGTATTTACAATTTTTACTGTGTTTGAGGAGAAGGACTTTTTATTTTCTTTTTGTAAAATGAGATTTTTAAAGAACTTTTTGTTCTATTTTTATTTTTTGACTGATGACAGAAGCAACGTATGTCTCATTGTGGAAAATTTGGAAGTCATAGACTGAAAAAAAGCATGGTAAAATATTTTCTTTTGACATTTTTCTATACATATCTATATCTTCCCACATAAATGAGATAAACTATCTAGTCAACTGCATTTCCTAAATTTTCTATAAACTAACTTTCAATACATGTGTGGCCAAATATTATAAATCTTTTCCATTGTCAATGGTGTATTGATAAACATTCTCAAAAAAGCCCTGATTTCCAACATTTACCAATTAATGTGGTATAAATACTTCTTTCATGACTGAAGTCAGCTTGTATTTTTTTTTTTTTTTTTTTTTTTGAGACGGAGTCTTGCTCTGTCGCCCAGGCTGGAGTGCAGTGGCGCGATCTCGGCTCACTGCAAGCTCCGCCTCCCGGGTTCACGCCATTCTCCTGCCTCAGCCTCCCGAGTAGCTGGGACTACAGGCGCCCGCCACCACGCCCGGCTAATTTTTTTGGATTTTTAGTAGAGACAGGGTTTCACCGTGTTTGCCAGGATGGTCTTGATCTCCTGACCTCGTGATCCGCCCGCCTCGACCTCCCAAAGTGCTGGGATTACAGGCGTGAGCCACCGCGCCTGGCCAGCTTGTATTTTTAGTAGAGATGGAGATTCGCCATGTTGGCCAGGCTGGTCTCTAACTCCTCACCTCACGTAGTCCACCCACCTCGGTCTCCCAAAGGGCTGGGATTACAGGCATGAGCCACCGCACCCAGCTTGGGGCCACTTGTTTTTCAGTTTCAGTTCCATAAACAAGTATTAAAATTTCTGAGTAATTATGAAAATCAATATAAGTATAATATTACTGACTGTGAGTACTCTCTATATTCTCTATACATGAGTACTCTCTATATATGAGATGAGGTCTTAGCTTCATGTGTATTTCTATTAGCTAATATTATTCTAGTACTATGTGTGGAAAATTTTTTCCTTTCTTTTTCTTTTACTTTTGATATGGTTGCTGCTTTTATTATATATTGCATGCTAGTATTTATTAGAATCTGTTTTTAGAATATTCTACTTTTTTGTATCTCTCTCTGTTCTCCTGCCAGTCCCAGACTATCTAAATTATTTTGGCCTTATCAGCTACTAAGCTTGTTGAAGATGGTGGTTATGTGTTTTTATCAAAGCACTTCCCCAGGCCAAGAGAGGTGCCTTCTATATGGTGGATTCTCAGAAAATATGTGTTCTTGGTATGTTATTTCCTGGAAATGTTAGTCCTTCAAGGGACTTTGATGTTTTAAGGGATGTACCAAGTCCTCATTGAACCCAAATATTTAGTAACAGTTCTCTAGAATTTTGGCCCTAAAAGTAATATTTGAACGTCTGTATTCATTATCTAGTGCTGTGCAACAAGCCAAAACTGAGGCTTGGAATCAGTAGGATTTCTCGATTCCCATTACTCTTTTCAGTTGCTTGGATGGTCCCTCTGCTTGTTTCAGCTGGGCTCACTCTTGAGCCTGCATGGAGCCGGAGGAACAGCTATAATGGTTGGACCTCTCTCTCCATATGATCTTTCATCCTCAAGGAGGCTAGACCTGGCTGTCTTAGGTGGTGACAGAAACATTTCAAGAAGGCAATACCCATAGTGATTGCTTGTCAAGCCTCTGCTTGCAGCATATTTGTTGATGTCTCACTGGCTAAGACACATCACATGGCCAAGCCCAGTGTTCATGTGAGAGGAGATGACACAGGGTGGTAGAATATGGGAGATGTGATTCGCTGGGGGAGGGAGGAATGTGATTCACTGGGGGAGGGAGGGATGTGATTCACTGGGGGAGGGAGGGATGTGATTCATTGGGGGAGGGAAAGATGTGATTCATTGGGGGAGGGAGGGATGTGATTCATTGGGGGAGGGAGGGATGTGATTCATTGGAGGAGAGAGGGATGTGATTCATTGGGGGAGGGAGGGATGTGATTCATTGGGGGAGGGAGGGATGTGATTCATTGGGGGAGGGAGGGATGTGATTCATTGGAGGAGGGAGGGATGTGATTCATTGGGGGAGGGAGGGATGTGATTCATTGGGGGAGGGAGGGATGTGATTCATTGGGGGGGAGACATTAGCATATTTGTCTATAGCAATATTTCTTTCTCTTTTTTTGATCCAATCTGGTCACACGGTTGGCCTCCATGTAAATGGAGTAATAAACAATGGCTTATCCAGAGCATCTAATGATAGAAACAAAAGTGTATTTTTAGGCAGATCATCACTTCTTATATTCTTGGCATACATGATTTTATGTACATGTGTTATTTATACACCAGTCCAGGAGAACTAGAGGCTCCTTGCAATGAAAAGCAGATTCACGATTAAGTATTAGAAATGCTCAAAAGCCTTGAAGGCTAACGTTAACTTTTTTACTTTTTTGTTTTAATTGAACATTCAATTTAACCTTGAGCTTCCTAGGAATCAAGGCAAAAAGGGAGAAACATGATAGGTGTGTGCTCTTTATTACTTACTTTAGTAAGTAAGTAGAGGGCTGTGTATTCCACAAAGCCTCACTGAGAATACAGAAACATTTTTCATACATCCTGTAATAAAAACCAAAGGCATGACATCAAAATGAGACTCAGTGGAGATGTTTTTGACACCAGGTTAACTATGGGATGAAGGAATGCAGATTTCTGGTCATTAATACTACAGATAGAGAACTTTGAGCTTTGAATACTGAAGATTATCAATGCAACCTTAGACCACAGGGACTAACCTTTGAATACCTAAAATTATCAGTGCAACACCAGACCACATGAACACCATCAGAGATACTTGGGGCCACTTGTTTTGGTTTTGTTTTGTTTTGTTTTGTTTTGTTTTGAGATGGAGCCTCATTCTGTCACCTAAGCTGGAGTGCAGTGGCATGATCTCAGCTCATTGCAGCCTCTACCTCCTGGGTTTAAGTGATTCTCCTGCCTCAGCCTCCCGAGTAGCTGGGATTACAGGTGCCTGCCACCATGCCCAACTAGTTTTTGTATTTTCAGTAGAGGTGGGGTTTCACCATGTTGGCCAGGCTGGTATCTAACTCCTGACCTCAAGTGATTCACCCACCTTGGTCTCCCAAAGAGCTGGGATTATAGACATGAGCCACCACGCCCAGCTTGGGCCACTTGTTCTTCAAACACATCATCCACTCCCCACTACCATAGAATGCCCCCTCATCAGAATGTCACTCAAATGCACCCTCATCAGAATCCCTCCCTGACCATGCAGTCAAATTAGTGGCTCTTCCCATATCCCCCATCAATGTTCATGTAAATATTCATTTACCCTGCTATATTTTCCTAATGGCTGATGTCACCACTCTGCAATTACAAGATCTACTGAATATTGCACTGTTGCAAACAGTGCAACATCAATGTTCCACAGTGACCTTTCTCTGATTGGAGACTTAACGTCAGTTTTGCTGGAGCTCTGATCAATCATTTTTATGAAGGTATTAGATGCAGAAAATTTAAGACAATGTGAAAGTGGGTCCAAAGTTCTTTTTCATACAGTAGCTACTGCCTGTGCTGGCTGGATCTGCTGTGAGGATAAGTACAAGCAGTGAAGGTGGTCAGAGAGAGCTGTGTTTCAGTATCACTTGGATGCCAATCTTAGCTCTGTCACTCTCTAGTTGTGTGGCTTTTGGTGACTTCTGCCCTCAATTTTCTCAGAGGCTAAATGGGGATAATGATCATGCCCATTTAGAAGATGGTTTTGAAGATTCAGTAACTTAACACATAGAAGGCACACACATTGCAAATTTTTTCTTTCTTGCTGTAATTCTGAAAGAGGCAGGAGTTGACAAAAAAGAGATCGAGCTTTTTTTTTCTGAAGGCAATTTATTGGACTACCACAGGGATGTTTATTTTCTTAACTAGAGGTCATGAGACACGAAGACCACTAATGAGTGAAATTGGTGGCTGGGGGAGTCAAGGGCTTTCCTCACTTCTTCCAAGTTCTTCTGAGACTGAAAAAAAAAAAAAGGAAAATAAACAAAAAACAAAAAAAAATGGTTCCCTGTAAATTTTATGAATGCCGTGTCAAAAGTCTTCTATCCAAATCGCAGTAAATATTCTAATGAAGTCTGGAAAGAAAGCCATTTGTAATGGCTCGGGGCAGAGTATTAAGATAGCCTGTTTCTAGTTAGCCGGTCATTAGAGAGATCTAACATGCATGGGAAATGGTTTCCTGTTCTAAGTGCTTTAAAACCAAGTTTTAGGAAACCCCGTTTCCTGCCGGCTCATTTGGAGACAACAGTGTGCCAACCAGTCAGATTTTTCAGAAGGCCAAGTGGTCACCTTCTCAGCTGCAATTTAGTTTCACTGCAGCAGTCTCTACCAGGGAGAGTGGGCTTTGCATCTCAGGGGTCCTGGCAGGGAGTAGATAGCTCCACAGAGCGAGGACATCTGGACGGGGCAGCACTGAAGGCTGTCCTTGGCCTCTGTTGTAAATGCATTGGGATTGAGTGATTCATGGGATGAATCAAAACCTACAGGAGAATCTTCCAGCCATCAGCCTAGATACATCTATCTAGAAACGGACTGAGGGGGCTGGTGAGAAAATGGTGGATAAACTCCCTGGTTTGGGAGGGACGGGGTAGCTGATGAGAGAGGAAATTCTTTTGGCTACCTGATGTGCTATGCATTAAAATGGGATTTTCCAAAACAAGGAAGTCCCAGAGACTTCAATTAGGATGTAGATGAAAGTATTTGCTAATCAAATCCATTTGTTTTCTTTGGTGTGTGAGGTGAGGACCAATACTGTACTTGGAAGCAGGAAATTGATGGTTCCAGGAAGACTGCACATTTCCTCACCTTCAGAAGACACCCCCTCTAACAGCTGCCCAAATCAAAGAGGAAAATCCTTAGCCCCAAATTTTTCATTGCAGCCTCACCCAGTAAAGGGCCCACCTCCAGGCATCCTACTTATTCTCTGAGAGGGCACAGCCAATCATAAGCACTTTACACACTTTCAAAACTAAGTGTGAGGGCAATGCAATGAGAAAGTAGTTTTATTATTCTTCATGGTAAATTATATTTGAGGGCCCAATTCTTCACTGCTCACTTCATCCACATTCTTGCCATAGCCTCATTTTGGGCAGAACTTCCTTTCGTATCTCTTGACTTTACTTTAGCTTTTGGCCAGCAACACATAATTAAAAGTACACAGTGCCAGTTCTGAGCCCTGGCCTTCAAAGGCCACATTTCTTCCTGCCTTTTTGCAGCTCTGCTCTCACCTTGAGAAGGACCAAGTAGTCTGCTGGTTGCAGGAGGATGATGAGAGACACCTACAGTAGACTTACCATTACTAACCCACAGACTGCAGTGAGAAGCAAAGTCTCCACTGCCAACCCTCAGATGCATGAGAATAAATAACTGCTGTTTTAAGGCTCTGAGTTTTGGGGCAGTTTGTTACAGTGCAATAGCTAACTGATACATCCTCATTTTACAAATAAAGTCTTGGACATCTTAGTAACGGTTTTCCCAAAGCACGGAACTGTTAGCTAACTGAATCAAGATTCAAACCTAAGCTGAGTGCCTGTAATCCCAGCACTTTGGGAGGCCAAGGCAGAAGGATCACTTGAGGCCAGGAGTTCAAGACCAGCCTGTGCAACATAGTGAGATTCCCCATCTCTACAAAAAAAAAATTTTTTTTAATTATCTAGATATGGTGTCTTCTGCTGTGGTTCTAGCTACTCAGGAAGGAGGCTGAGGTGACAGAATTGCTTGAACCCAGGAGTTGAAGGCTGCAGTAACCTATAATCATTCCACTCCAGCCTGGGCAACAGAATAAAATCTCATCTCCTTTTTTTTTTCTTTTTTTTCAGACGGAGTCTCGTTCTGTCACCCAGGCTGGAGTGCAGTGGCGCCACCTCGGCTCACAGCAAGCTCCGCCTCCTGGGTTCACGCCATTCTCCTGCCTCAACCTCCTGAGTAGCTGGGACTACAGGCGCCCCCCACCACACCCAGCTAATTTTTTTTTTTTTTGTATTTTTAGTAGAGACAGGGTTTCACCATATTAGCCAGGATAGTCTCTATCAAGCCTCTGAGCCCAAGCCAAGCCATCGCATCCCCTGTGACTTGCACGGATATGCCCAGATGGCCTGAAGTAACTGAAAGAATCACAAAAGAAGTGCAAATGCCCTGCCTCGCCTTAACTGATGACATTCCACCACAAAAGAAGTGAAAATGCCAGGCCGGGCGCGGTGGCTCAATCCTGTAATCCCAGCACTTTGGGAGGCCGAGACGGGTGGATCACGAGGTCAGGAGATCGAGACAATCCTGGCTAACATGGTGAAACCCCGTCTCTACTAAATAAATACAAAAAAACTAACCGGGCGAGGTGACGGGCGCCTGTAGTCCCAATTACTTGGGAGGCTGAGGCAGGAGAATGGTGTAAGCCTGGGAGGCGGAGCTTGCAGTGAGCTGAGATCTGGCCACTGCACTCCAGTCTGGGCAACAGAGCGAGACTCTGTCTCAAAAAAAAAAAAAAAAAAAAAAAAAAAAAAAAAAAAAAAAAAAGAAGTGAAAATGGCTGGTCCTTGCCTTACGCGGTGATATTATCTTGTGAAATTCCTTTTCCTGGCTCATCCTGGCTCAAAAAACTCCCCCACTGAGCACCTTGTGACCCCCACTCCTGCCCGCCAGAGAACAACTCCCGGTTTGACTGTAATTTTCCTTTACCTACCCAAATCCTTTAAAACGGTCCCACTCTTATCTCCTTTTGCTGACTCCTTTTTCGGACTCAGCCTGCCTGCACCCAGGTGAAATAAACAGCCATGTTGTTCACACAAAGCCTGTTTGGTGTTCTCTTCACACGGACGCGCATGACAGTCTCCATCTTCTGAACTCGTGATTCACCCGCCTCGGCCTCCCAGTGTGCTGGGATTACAGGCGTGAACCACCGTGCCTGGCCTCTTTTTTTTTTTTTTCATTAAAACCTAGAGACATTCTTAACCATTACATTAAACTACCCTTCCAAGTGTTACTGATGAGTTGGAAATTCCCTGGAAGTTTTTAAAATTTTGACTTTTCTTTCTCTCTTTCTTTTCTTTTCTTTCTTTCTTTTTGGAACAGGCAGGATGAAGAAGAAAGCCCTAGAGACCTCATCTCATCCTCTATCTTTTGACCTAACTGCAGAGCTTGTCACTACTCCACATGTCATCTTATTTCTGCCAGGCCTTGGCCTTATTTCCTACCGTTCTTTTCCAGCTACGTTGATTTCTAGGGATAGATACTTGCATTTTAACAAGGGAAACACAATAGAATTTCAGATAAGTTGCTAGGCAGTTGGGCTGAAATGTTTGGTCTGCCTAGCACACCTCAAATCTCAATCCACAGATACTGTTAGGCAGGTCTTGGTGGAATGATAAAGATAGCATCACAGATAGACAAAGCTTGGGCTGAGAGGTCAGGACATCTACACGCCAGGCCCATTTGTGCCACTAACTCCCTGTGTGAACTCAAAAGGCTCCCTGTCTGATACAGTCTGGCTCTGTGTCCCCACCCAAATCTCCTGTCGAATTGTAATCTTCAATGTAGGAAGAGGGGCTTTGTGGGAGGTGATTGGATCATGAGGGTGGACTTCCCCCTTGCTGTTCTCATGAGAGTGAGTGAGTTCTCACGATATTTGGTTGTTTAACAGTGTGTAGCACCTCCCCATTCACTTGCTGTCTCCTGCTCAGCCATGTAGGGTGTGCCTTCTTTCTCCTCCCCTCCATGATGCTTGTAAGTTTCCTGAGGCTGCCCCAGCCATGCTTCCTCTGCAGCTTGCAGAACTGTGAGTCAATTAAACCTCCTTTCTTCATAAATTACCCAGTCTCAGGTAGTTCCTTATAGTAGTGCGACCATGGACCAATATACTGTCTCTCTGTGGACCCTAATTTCCCCAGTAGTCACAGGAGGGGTTGTCAAGAAGGCATAATCTTTTTGATTTCTTCCAACTTTATCGTGCTCTCACTCTCTGCCACCAACCACAAGGGCCCAGAAGATCCAGGCAGTCCCACAAATACTGAGCTGGAGTCGAGTTTCCCCCCGTTTAGATTATCAGACCTGAACCTGTTATTTTAATGATGTGCTCTGAACAACCCAAGATTTCATGTCACTGGGTATAGCATAGATATAATTTGGAAAAGAAGAGGTTTCTAGGAAGTACAATAACATTCCCCATTATTTATTTTTAAAATCTTATTTAAATAAAGATTGTGCATTTAAAGTTGTATTTGATTGAACAACGGTCCTTTTTTTTTTAAATTTTCACTGACAAAAGCTATGAATTATTAATTTCTGTCATTGTATTCACTGAACAAATGTAATTGCAAGTAAATGTCTAAAGTTAATGAAAAAATTAAGAAAAAAGGATTTCTTTATAAGAATTAATAAAACATTTCCACAAACCTCTTTGAAATCATGATTATGAAGGCTTGCAACACTTCTTTGAAGCTGCATACCCAGAGCAAAGAGGCCTGGGCTCTGCTCTTCCTGTGGCGTGAAGGATGAAAACATTCTATTACGATTGTGCCAGCTGTGGAAATCAACACACACAAGGATCCTAACCTTAACCCTCACATTATGCCAGTTCTGTTGTAACTGTCTTCATTCTTTCAGAGTCACCTTTCATTTATGGGAGGTCACAAGAGCTCTCCCTCTTGTACTTTGGCTACTATTGTAACCGTTTAATATTGTTATATTCATATACCACAGCAAAAAGTGATGCTTTCATTTCCAAAAGAGAGAAATGAAAGAAAAGAAGTGAAAGAAAGATGAGAAATTAAAAATAAAAGTGTATGGAAACATACAGGGATTGGATCTCTGAATTAAGCTGGCATTTAGCCTTAAAGCAGAGAACTGAAATAATTTAATGTTTCACCCCTCAAACATCCTATAAGTCCTTACCAACACCTGGATAAAACCAGAACTAATCTTCCAACACCATCTAGTTCCCAACTCAGTTGAGGAGCTCACCTCTCCTTCCTCACCCTGTTCCCCACTTCATCTACTCCTATCCTGTTAGTACAGTAGTAAAAACTGCAAATCCAATACAGGGATACCTGGGTTCTGATTCAAGCTCTGTCGCATTCGTTTTGGGTCCTGGGGCACAGGCAAGTCCCTGCTCCCACTCAGAGACCAATGTAAAAGTAGAGACAATAATACTTGCCTTGCCTCCCTCATAGAATAGGTGTGAGTGCTGAGGAAAATTAAACCCATTGTCAATGAGATATAAATGTAAAAAGAAAAGATGTTTTATTATTTCAATTCTTTTAGTCTCTGAGGAAATCCCAGAAGCCACTCAGCAGTGCAGCATGGTAGTTTTCATATCAAAATGGAAGCTGGAAGCCAGTTGAGTTTCCTGGGATCAGAGCTATGCCACATTTTCCAGCATCTTCTGCAGGTAAAGTGGAACCATGTGTAGAGTACTCCAAGTCTTTATAGATTACAAAGTCACCAGTTGTACCGACACTGGATATTTGAATCACCATGTAGAAGTGCACCTTCTGAACATCCAGTAGGTCTATGATATAAGCAACAGATAAACCCTTACTGTGTTAAACCACTGAAATTTGGGGCTGTTTGTTACACCAGCTAGTGTAATTTATTCTTGCTAATTCACCAGAGTAGACCTATGAGATACTTGAGTGCAAATCTATAGTCAATGTATGTCAAAACTAAGTGAGTCTTTTTTTTTCTGGGGTTATTTCAAAACCATTTTTCTGGTGTAATTGGCTCTCAACTTGTACAATATAAAGAGAGGTTTATGTTGGGAAAACTCTATCCTTGTGGAGTAACTGCTGTCATAGGCAGATTTTACAAGAATCTCTTGATAGGAAACTACCAGGGTGCCACATCCTTAGTCACCTCCTGTAGCCAACACAGCCATATTGCAACCAAGAGATGCCTGGTGGGGGTGAGAGCCTGTGTGCGGTTTATGATTCTGAGGATTGCGATGCAGGATCTTTTCTTTCTCTCTAGTATTGCCAAAGAAACATCAATGACCAAATAGGGGCAAAAGAGAATCATATTTTGAGTGCTCTCTTGTTCTCTCTCTCTCTCTCTCTCTCTCTCTCTCCCCGCCCCCCGCCTCCCCAACCCCAGGCATCCGCCTCCCAGATCTAAAGACTTTTGGAACATAAAAAAGAGGTTAAGTGAAAAGGCATATTCCTATAATTTACCCAAATGTGCGCATTTCAATCTATGGATAACAGCGGCTCCAAATTACCCCCAGACCAACACACTATCCTTATTTAAGGGATCCTCTTAACTCTTACCCTGAAGTCTCCATAAATCTGCCTGATATATAGATGTCAGGCATTTTCTGGCAGTTGAAACATGAAACATGACATCAGCTGGGGATTAGGTTACAACTCATAAAGACCATGTTTATTTGCTGGTTCTGTTTAAAAATTTTTCCACTATCATTTTACTCAAATGGCCTCCTATTTTATGAGAAATAAAGTTAGAACTAATGAAGGAAGGTCTTTCTGAGCTCAGCTGGACATACAGGCTGTGCTGTCTTTGTTGTAACCAAATATTTAAATTATTTAGAGCCAATTGTAACCTAATGTGTTGATGAAATGGCACCACAAGCTAATATAGAGACTTCAAACACAAAAATGAGAGGAGGAATCTGAGAACTAAAGAGGGAGAGGTGTTAAAAATTGGAAGAAGAAGGCCAAGTTCAAGGAAGCAGCCTGGCCGAGGACCTGTGATGCTCCCCCTGTCAGCCGCCCTTGAATCTCAAAGGGAGCTCTGAGCCATTTGAAGGAGCACTCCAGGCACGTGGACAGAGGGAGGGCCCCCTACTGTATCCCTCTGTCTGTTGCCCAGTGGGGAATATTAGAGTCACTGACCAGGGGCTCTATTTTCCAATAGCAGCAGTTGATATGAGAATAAATGCCTCTTGTTTAAGGGTTCTGGGAGACAAGAAGAGCTATGATAGAAGCAAAGTTTTTGTAATTAGAAAATCTGGAATTTATACCTTGCGACCAACCCTCTCTCAACAGCCACCCCTCCAAACCAACAAACAAATTCACAAGATGAATTGAATATTCAGAGTATGAACACGAGGAAACTTTGTGTCTCAAATGTTTAACTTAACGTGGATGCTCAGTAAAATTTGTTGAATTAAATTCTACTCATCCAATGAATCTGGTCATGTATACAATGAGGTACATGCCTGAATCATTTTATTTTAGTAGTGTTGGGAAGCCCCCTAGCCTCTTTCCCTGCAAATTTCCTTCCAGAAAGTATGCCATTACTATTTTTTAAAAATTATGCCTAGCATTTTATTTTAGTAGCAATGGAAATTTCCCTTCCTGAGAATATGCTTTCCATAAATTTTAACACAATCGTTGTTCTTTTATTTCATTCTTTTTTTTTCTTTCTTATGCTTTTTGCTTTATTTGAAGTGTCTGTTGCAGTAAAAAAAATAATCCCGTAAGAGATGTTAAAAGGCATTCTTAGCATCCTGTAGTGAATCAAATGGATTTTCTCCCTGGTTGGATCGATGGAGCATCCTGCTAGCCCTAGGGGCCTGATCAGATAGTGGGGCCAAGTTTCAAGAGGGAAAATGAGCACCAACTTCAGGTTGTCTCAATTGTAGAATGCCTCACGCTGGCTGAGACACTGGATAACAGGTTTTCCAAGGAGGACGTTTCCCACTTGTCATGGAAAACCATCTCTAATATTGGAAGAGATTCCACATGTTGTCAGTACGGTATTGTCTCAGTCTTGCTTTGGGATTGTAGATCAGGGATCAGCAAGTTATGGCCTACAGGCCAAATCTGTCTGACTTTATAAGATCCATGAGCTAAGAATAGTATTGACATTTTTAAGTGATTAGGAAAAAGAGTCTAAAACAGAACAATATTTTGCGATATGTGAGAATTATAAGAAATTCAAATTCAGTGTCCATGAATAAAGATTTGCTGAGAAATCAACCATGCTTTTTCATTTACATGTTTTCTACAGTGACTTTGCAGACTCAAGGACAGACTTGAAGGGATGCAAGACAGACCCTGCAGTCTGTAAAGCTTAGAATATTCACTATCTGATTCTTTGACAGAAAGTTTGTCAATCCCTGTTCTAATTGGGCATTTCA
The DNA here is from genome assembly GCF_007565055.1 of Rhinopithecus roxellana. NCBI lineage: Eukaryota > Metazoa > Chordata > Mammalia > Primates > Cercopithecidae > Rhinopithecus > Rhinopithecus roxellana. The sequence goes on from NC_044568.1 coordinate 11,838,117, forward strand.
TGGCTTACACAATATGGTAGTTGTGGCAGTCTTACTTTTCTCAACTTTATTTATTGGTGCCATCTTTTAAAGCAAATCTCATTCACCAGGCTGGGCAATTTTGTGTCTGTGTATGGTAAAATGGTAAAATACACGTAACATAAAGTTTACTATTTTAAGCATTTTTAAGTGTAAAATACAGTGGTAGTAAGGACATTTACAAAGTTGTACAATCATCACCATTATCCATTTCCAGAACATTATTACCATCCCTAACAGAAATTCTGCACCCATTAAACAATAACTCCCTATGCACTTGCCCTCGGCTCCTGATCACTTCCATTCTGCTTTCCATCTCTATGAATTTGCCTGTTCTAGATGCATCAGACCAATAGGATCATACATGTGGCCTTTTGTTTCAGCTTCTTTCACTTAGCATCATGTTTTCAAGATTCATTCATGTCATAGCTGGATGAGGACTGTATCCTTTTTAAGACTGAATACTATTCCATTATGTTTCTGTATCATTGGGTATATGTACACCACTGGGTATTCATTTTTAGCCAAGGCTGCATTGTGTGGGATATGATTCTTCGGATTCACTCAAATACACGGTATCCATGTGGGAGCAACAGGCCAAGGCCTTTGTGCTCAGAGGGAAGTTAAGGGCAGGGAATGAGGCCTCTGTTTCTGGACATATGCACCTTCATCCACCTCTGGATAAAATCAAGTGATCCAAGCAATTTTTGACTCATACACTTACTTCTGTGTATGTTTGCAATGTCTTAGGGAGTATTAGTCCATTATCACACTGCTATAAAGAACTGAGACTGGGAAACTTATGAAGAAGAGAGGTTTAATTGACTCACAGTTCTGCATGGCTGGGGAGGCCTCAGGAGATTTACAATCATGGCAGGAGATTTACAATCATGGCAGAAGACAAAGGAGAAGCAAGGCACGTCTTACCATGGCAGAGCAAGACAGAGAGAGAGAGAGCAAAGGGGGAAGTGCCACACTTTTAAACTATCAGATCTCGTGAGAATCACTTACTATCAAAAGAATAGCAAGGGGGAAATCCGCCCCCATGATCCCGTCACCTCCCACCAAGCCCCTCCTCTGACACGCAAGGATTACAACTTGACATGAGATTTGGGTGGAGGCACAGAGCTAAACCACATCAGGGAGCAAGCAGGTGACGGAACTTTCTAAGTATTTTCTTAAGTTTAGAGAAAATCTAGGAATCTTCGAGATAAAAGCTTTCTTCACAGAGAAATATCTATGAGATATTTCAAATAGAGATGACTCCATCAATTTCCACCACCTAAGCTCTTTGAGTGCATGTAAGAAAAGATATCCTTCTGCATTGGGAATGACTATGTATACATTGGATATATGTTATCAAATTGTAGTGCTGTGAGTTAAGATAATCTCAACTAGAAAAGTGTTAACCAAAAGCAACGTTCTTTAAACAATGTCTATGGAGTACATTAGTTCCCATGCTAGGCACAGAAAAGATGGATATGGACATGGTAGATTTCATGACATCAAGAAACGTTAATTTTTGTACCTCAATTTCCAAACTGTGCACCGAGATACCCAGGATGCTGCAGTGAATTCACATGGGAACTGTCTGATATTTTAAATTTTTGAGGAAAACACAGTAACATTTGTCAGACACTGTGCAAACTACTAGCTTGAGGTAGTTTTAACTTATTTTTAACGTTAGATTACAGTATATTTTTGTGGATGACAGTCTACCTTTAGGCCGAGTGCAGTGCCTCACACCTGTAATCCCAGCACTTTGGGAAGCCGAGGTGGGTGGATCATGAATGCAGGAGTTCAAGACCAGCATTCCAGACCAGCCTGACCAACATGGTGAAACCCTGTCTCTACTAAAAATACAAAAATTAGCCAGGTGTGGTGGTGGGTGCCTGCAATCTCAGCTACTCAGAAGGCTGAGGCAGAGAATTACTTGTACTCGGGAGGTGGAGGCTGCTGTGAACTGAGATTGCGCCACTGCACTCCAGCCTGGGAGACACAGCGACACTCCATCATAAATAAATAAATAAATAAATAAAATAAGATAGTCTATCTTTGTGAGGCTCGATTTTCAGAGGCTATGTTAAAAAGCACGAACCATGTGAAGATCACTGTGGAACAGAAATAGTGATGGCGTCCAATCTGATGTTAAAACTTGACACATCACAGACATCTCATTAGTAATTGTGAGTATTAGAAAATAAACAGATTTTTTTTTCTAACAAATGTTGTGTAATTTTTAAAAATGCTCACTGAGTTTTTTGGACCCTCATACTTGTTTGGCCCTGACTACTTACTAAAGGGAACTGATGGGTAATTCTTTTGAACTAGGAGCACTATGAAGAAATTACTGAGCCACGAAGGGCACTACGAATTGAGAAAATTGTTGAACCTCTGATCTTGTGAATCAAGCATGCTACTCATGTTGAATATGAACACTTTTAAAATTAAACAAAAGCAAAAGACAAAGGCTATATGGTATGTAAACAATGCAGCAACCAGCAATGACACTGCTGTTGTAATTCAAGGGTAATCAATGTGATGCCATTGGCATTAATGACACAAAGTCAATATGCACAAACTTTTAGTATAAGCCTAATTGTGAGCATCTCTTTGCATAAAACTGAAAATATTGAAAATGTTGACTTTGGGGAGGTACCCTTGGATCAAAACTCCTGAAGAAGTCAATAATCTATTATGATTTTCATTTTGCAGAAGTAGTGCTATTATTTCAAAAGGTCTCAAAAATCAATTTGGCATTCAGTATATCTGTGTAATAATGACATCCTAATTAAAAATCCCAATCTGAGTAGTACAAAGGATGATGTTTAATCTCTAATCAATGAACACCAGGTCCAGAAGTTATAGATGCAATAACCCTTTTTAATGAACTTCAGTACTTTTCTCAGATTTGATCTGCTTTTCTCTTGCAGTTTTGGAAGCCTTTTCTGTCTGAGAACATATCTGAGGAAGTGGAGACAATTTGGTGCAACAAGCACATAAATTAAAGCGAGTACCATCAAAGAAAAATACCCTCAGAGTTATGCGGGTTTCTTTTTAATTGGAATTTATAATTGCTCCTAATTATAGGACATACTTTAAATGTTACTTTGAGAGGCTGAAGGAGGAGGTGGAGCCCTGTCCACTCTAGCCTTATGAGCTATAACCTTGATGTTTTAATTAGATATTATTTTGAAATATGTAAAAGGGATTTACATACTCGGTGAAACATATCTTTGATTGTGCAATTTGCCCAAGAAGACAAAATGATACACAGTTTTAAAAATAATCAACTTCTCAAAGGAACGGTAGAAATTCTTAAGAGGGGTGAAAGCAACAAAATATGTCAGCATTTTGTACACATTCAGGTTTTCTAGTTTCCTCTGGGCAAAATTTCTTCTTCATAGCAGTCCAGTGTCGGTGGCAGCACACAAACAGACAAAGGGAAGTGGGTCCGGTTGATTTATGAGCCACACACACCCATCCTGTAGATAAAAAGGGAGGTCAGAAGACAGTCGGAAATCTTCTCTTTGAAGACAATTTCTGGTGCCATATTACTTGACCATAGGAGGATGATTAAACTCTTAAGTCCCTTTCTCATGAGCTGCTTTGCTTTTTTATGCTTCAATAAATTAACAATTTGGGATAAAAGTAGTAGGAGAGATGGGACAAGACCATGTTTCAAACTTTGCCATCATAGGTTAACTGGGGGTCTGATGACATGGAATTTATTGCCGATATCCATCAGTTGGGGAAACACACTTATAGAATTTATGGAATTTTTCCAGGAGGGAAGAGATGGAATGGAGAGCCTTATTGTTCTCCACTCAAATTAAACATTATTGTAATCTTTCAGAATATTGGGCTCTACTCCAAACCCAAAAATAGGGAGGAAGAATGAGTGTCCTAAATTAACTTTCGAAGAGGTTTGAAACAGAAGGCTGGTGGTGAAAGGAGAGCTTTGCCATACATAAGGCTGTGGGTGCCAGACCCTACCCTGCCGTCCTGGGCATTGTACCTTGGAGACTTTGTAGGAAAAAAGATACCTACTTTGAGTGTGGGTTCTCTGGCAGAATTTGGAAGGAATGCCCTGGTTGTTGGGCTCCACTGTCCGTTGAAGGACTTACCACCAAGGTCAGGATCTGAGCTAGAGGATGTGGTGACCATTGTAATGCACAGCTTGCCCAGAACCCCTCATCTCAGGCCCAGTAGGCACTCTGGGCTTCAGCCATGGCTGTGCCAGAGAAGGGAAATGTTTTCCATCTCGTGTCATGTCTAGGGCCCCAGTTAGGTGCACTCGCATCATTGCCTCCTCCATCCCCAAGGGGGTACCCTTAGCTATGTCACAGCATAGAGAGAGATCAGGACTAGGAAATTCTTATGGTGTTCATGGGTGGGGTGATGCCAGGGAAGAGAAGAGTAAGAGGGAATGGGATGGAGTTGCTTCAAGGAGATGTGACCACATTCCTTTGACTCCACCTAAGCGAAGCAGATCAACCCCATTAATATAAAATCCCGAACCTGAAACTCTGAGTAGTTGGAGTGCTGGTGGAGTGGGAGAGGAGTGAAGACTGCCTTTCAGGGCACCACCTTATTTTCTATGCTGGTTTGCCACTCACGACCCTTTGACAGGGAGGCATTACCTTGGTAGAGGAAGAGAGATGCAAGAAGACTCTCCCAGACTGTTGGCTGCTGACCCTTGCCATGACAGGAACCAGAATGCTTTCCCACTTCCTGCCTTCAACTGGTCTTCCCATGCCACCCCACACCCTGCCGCAGGACACTCACTCATCACCACCAAGAGCTGCCAGTGGATTGCTCCATGCCCTCCAGCACCGGGTACTCATTCTTTGTCACACACTGCTTCCTGGGCTTGCCCTACAAAACAAGAGAATGGTCCCACGGAGAGGAGAAAGAGCTCAAAGTGATTGTTGTAAGGGAATGCAGAGGAAGCCTCCTACTGACTCCTCCATTCTCATGTTTATGGGCCACCTTCCAGTTTCACATATGGCCAACTTCTTTCTACTGAGGACAGAGACACTGGGAAAACACTCCTGGAGAAACTGCAGAGTAGGGACACATCCCATAAAAATCTACCTTGTGTCCAGAATGCGACTGTATTTCCTCCATGCGCCTCAACCTAATTTCCTGTGGATTTCAGATCATCTTTTATTTCCAATTATGCTGCTGTTCACATTATTGATTTGGAGGATACAAATGTTGAATGACAAGAGAGGGAGAAGAAGGGGGGTGGGGAGGAGAATTCCATTTTGCCTGAAGGATAAGATACTCAAAATGCCACCCTGCACAGCATCTCTGAAGCGTTCATCAACGTGGCAGAGACTGGCTCAATTATCTTTGTGTCAGATGATTATCTGAGAGCTTAATTTAATCTCCATTATCCTCCCCCGTCATATTTCAATTAAATCTGCTATCAGAGTGTTAACACATCTTTGAACCTGCTATTTCTTCAGTTAATTTTCCACTAAGAGGTGCTGGAGAGTAACAGATGTCATAATTATGCAATTATTAAGTGTATTTGACACTCGTTCTCTCAGGATTTTGTGGTTAGGGTAGGAGCATTGGAAAATTAATCTGATGACAATATGCTTCCGTTGTGATCCGTAACACCACTGCAGGCTGGGGGACTGTCCTCCCGCTGTTTCCGAGGCTGCCGCCAAGGAAGATAAAGGATTAACTGATTGTGGGTCAGATTCGTTTCACTTTTGTACATCTGGTAAATTGGATGAGTTCATTAGGCTGAGCAGAAGTTCAGAGGCATTTTTTAAAAAATAAATAAATAAAAAAAACCTTCTTCAAGACCTCAAGAAGTACAGCAAGTACATCTCAGGGAATATCGTAAAGTTATCAACTATAGAGTTAAGGGCAGTTAATCTTGGCTTTAAAATTTTGGGTTTTATTTGGGGATTGGATGCCAAAGAATTGTATGACCTTGGTTAAGTCATACCCTCTCTCTGAGCTTTGGATGTATGAGGAATGAGCAGGCTTGATTCCATAGTCTACTACCTCTCCCAGCTCTACCACCCCCTGAAAATTGTTACAAGCTGTCTATTCCCTCTCCTCCCTCAATATCATCTATACCTATAGCTATTTAAATCCTCAGATTTGTTAAATTTGAAGCCTGAAAAGATGTATCTGTGTATATTTTGGTCCATAGTACATACTCATTAAGACCAAAAGGTCATCAGGTCTTCAAAGCCTGGTTTTGACATTTACCAGCTGTGTGACCTTAGATGAATTGCTTACCCCCTCTGAGCTTCAGTTTCCTCCTCTATAAAATGACAGTTATGATGAAATCCATTTCCTAAGATTGTTGAGATGATGAACTAAAATTGTATTAGTCACAGTCCATTTCTATGTGTCTGTCTGGCTCATATTTAGAAAAGGAGTTGGAAATACATAAGTGAAGTTGAAGTGAGGAATGGATACGCAGACTGCATGATTGTAGATACCCTTGGAAATTTCTTTCTGACATCACATAAGGGTTTCCACAGTACTAAAGAACATGCTTGTGTCCTTGCAGGCTTGAGAGGTCATGCGGATGGCGGCTTTGTACTTAAGCACAGAGGGGACCTTCTCACACATACTGCCTGCTGCTGGGACAGTGGGGCTAGGAACCCAGTTCTCCCTTCTCCTGGTCCAGGGACTTTTCCTCACTGTACTTGGCCTCTTAATCCGTGTGAATTAGTTGTACGTCAACTCTGAGTCACCAGTCTGCCAAATCATTCTCAAATCTTTTTCTGCTCTTCATCAAACCCAGAAATTTTCCACCCTATTTCTCCTCCAGTGCTACCCATGTGGGGCAAAAGGTAAATAATGGCCACCTACAAGCCAATGGATGTGCTTATGGACATTACCTGGAACTCTTCATTTAAGGGAAATATTATTTGGAAGCAAAATAGATAAAAATAGGTCAAAATAAAAATGCTCTAATGAAATCAGGATTATGATATTGGTAGCTCAGTGTATGTACTTAAACCACTCTGTCTCTGCAGGTTTCTGAGGAAACCTTGGTCTTGCAGAGGACGTTTGGAAAACAATCATTCCATGTCATAATTTTTGCCTGTAGAGAATTGCATTGTATGGATGTAGAAAATCCATTTGACTAATCTCCTTTTGTTGGGCACCTAAGTTGTTTCTGATTTTTCATAAAAAGAGCTGCAAGAAACTGGATATTCTGTTTATGAAAAACTCCCTTTCATGGGGACAGGATCCTGGACAGATTTCCTGTCTGAAAGGTGTCACTTTCTTTCTCTCAGGGAGAATATTGAGATTGGCCAGAAAGACCTTAGTGTGGATCCCTGTGTTTCTCAGAGCCATGAAATTAAGTAAAATATATTACCATTCTCTGGCATTTAGGTGTTTGGAGACAGTAGCTCAAGTCAAAGAGGGACTTTATTGTATCAACCGTAGTGTATTCCAAGGGTGAAGCCTTCAGGTATTGCTGTATCAAGGGATTAAATGATATCATCAGGTTTGTTCATGTACCTCCTGCTCACATACTAGAGGGAGCAGCCAAGTTTCTTTCATACATCCAGGGAAGGGAGTTACCAGCAGCCAGGTTTGGTAACTCTTACAAAAAGAGAGTTTTGTTTAGTTTTTAATCTAATACTTTCCATTGATCTATTCTCATAGTCCCCACCTGCTGGATACTTTTTATTTTCTCCTACGGATTCATTCTCCACTTTTCCCACCCTTTTATGAATGACTTCGGCAGGATCCTTTCTCCTCTGGCTTTTGATTGGACTCAGCCAATGGAAAGCTATCTTCGTTTGCTCATGCTACCTTGACAAAGTACCACAAACCAAGTGGCTTAAAACAACAGAAACTTACTGTCTCACAGTTCTGGATGCCAAAAGTCCAAGATCAAGGTATCAGCAAGATCACGCTCCCTTTGAAAGCTGCAGAAATATCCTTCCTCTCCTCTTCCAGCTTTTCGTGTTTCTAGCAATCCTTGGCTTGTAGATGCCTCACTTCAGTCTCTTCCTCTGTGGTCACATGGCTGTCCTGTCCCTATGCTTCTGTCTCTGCATCTCTCCTCTTTTCACAAGAACATTCATACTGCATGAACAACCCGCTTTACTCCAGCATGACTAATTACATCTGCAACAACCCTATTTCCACATGACGGCACATTCTGAGGTCCTGGGGCTTAGAACTTCAGTTTAAGGGCCACATTCCAACCCATAGCAAAGACATTCACAACAGACAGAGAGGGAAATGAGGGAGAGATGGCGTATCTATTTCCCCTGGGCTGGGAAACTGTACATTCCCCTCTTCCTCCACTGAAGGCCACAATTGCCGTCAGAGGGCTCCCTTGCGCAGCTTCCAGGATTCTGGTGACCTCTTGTCTTTGCCCCCTCAGAGTTAGGGGTGGTGGCAACTCCCCCATTTAATAGCCTTATTGCTTTAACTTACTGATTTCCCATCATTCAACTTTCTTCAGTTGTCCTGCTTGAATATATTCTCTCCCACATGGCAGAAGGGAGCACCAAACGCAGGTGATAGGGGACTGCAAGAGCTTCCTAGAGCAGCACGTCTGAAACTCTAATGTATATAAAAATCCCTCAAGGATATTGTTAACTCATGGAATCTGAGGGAATAGTTCCAGGAAAGAGCAGAGCCTGAGGTTCTGCATTTCTAACAAGCACTATCAGTCCGTTTTCATGGTGTTGATAAAGACATACCTGAGACCGGGAAGAAAAAGAGGTTTAATTGGACTTACAGTTCTACGTGGCTGGGAGGCCTCAGAATCATAGCGGGAGGCAAAAAGCTCTTCTCACATGGAGGCAGCAAAAGAAAATGAGGAGAATGCAAAAGAGGAAACCCCTGATAAAACCATCAGAGCTTGTGAGCCTTATTTGCTACCACAAGAACAATATGGGGGAAACCGCTCCCATGATTCAAATGATCTCCCACCGGGTCCCTCTCAACAACATGTGGGAATTACGGGAGTAGGATTCAAGATGAGATTTGGGTGGGGACAGGGCCAAACCATATCACAAGCTTATAGACAGTAATGCGGATGCTGCAGGATGGATCAGAATGTGTCATCAAGCCACAGCAGGAATGAGCAACAGGAAAAGGAAGAAGTCACAGTGTTCACCACGGGCTGGAGATGAGGAGATAAGCAGAAGCGTGGTTAAGTCAGAAAATGAAGCCTTTTATCATGTCTACAGCCAGAGGCCTCGCTGGACCATGACTTCAGACCAGCACAGAGTTTTGCTGAATGGGGCCCGCACCATTTCTGGGAAGGGAAGTAAGAACTTAAAAAATCACACTTCTTTGCTCCCTCTAATATATTTTTACTAAAGTCTTATCTGTCTATTATTACCAAGGCAAGACACACTACCTTAGAAAAGAATGCTCAGCCCTTTCCAGCTACCCTGGCCCACAGACCTCAGAGACAATGGCAGAAGACAGTCACCAATGCTATTTGCAGGCTCAATGGATGCTCTGGAAACTCTGGGAGCTGGGAAGTTCATCTCTGGGGTCCCAGCTGCTTCTTCTCTGTGATGTGACAGCTATCATCTACCCCCACTGTCAGTGCAAGTCCCTGGGCACCCTTTCTTGGATGGGGCCAGTTTAGCTGAATCTCATCTCCCTGCGTCTAGAACTGAGTGACTCAAGGTGTAGGCCACAGAATGATGCTCATTCACTGCTTGCTACCTCTCCATGATGAGGCAAGGCTAGAAATAAAGAGGAAGTATTTAGAAATGTAATCCAGCAACCTGACCTTACTGAGACATCCAAGCGCTGTGATACAAAATACTACTACTACTACTACTACTGCTACTACTACTACTACTACTGCTACTAATGTTGGTCTTCAGTAGACTAAAAACAAGACACAGAGGATTTAAGAAGCACCCTCTATAAGTCCTTATCCCAAGGAAGGGAATACCAGGCAGTCTCCGGTCAGGTGAACTTGTGAGAGGCCAGGGCCTCCCTTCCCTCGGCCTCTGAAGTTGGGCTGTGTGGGTGGCAGTCACTCTGTGGCTTTCCTGTGAGGACATGCTGAGTCAGGGAAGTGTGGTCTCTGTGAATATTATCTGCACTTCAGCCCTCGAATTCCATGGCAGGAGGTCTGCGATTTAGACACAACAAGCCTTGACAGTGAAAACACTGACCAGAGATAGTTAATAGAAAGTGTTGACCCTGAAAATGCAGACTTTTCTTTGGTGGAGCTTTCCATTACAAGTCCAGCAAACACGAGTGTAGTTCACCATCCTCATACACATGGAATTCCAATGTGTGCTCACTCGCACTCCACTGTATAACCCCTTTCTGCTCTCCCAGTTTTCTTTCTTTCCTTCCTTTGCCCTTTTCCCTCTTTCCACCCCTTCAACCTTTTACTTTTTGCAAAGCAATCTAGTGAAAGACTGCCCGATGGAAGGTTTCATATACAAGAAATTACTATTTTTATGCACTCTCCCTTAGGGTACACTCAAGCACAATCCATACTTTTGTGGGCATTTTTTTTTCCCTATAATATGTTTGTAGCCAGAATGTGGAACCAGCTCTGAGAAAATTAAACAGAACAAGAGAAGGCATGTGCCCCACAATTAAAGGAAACACTCCAAGTAGCAATGGGAACCCAACAGGACAGTGTGCTGTGCCAAGCAAAAAAATGTGCAGCTGGAAAATCTGCCAAGTGTCCCTGATTTGTAAAGATTTTTTTTCCATATTTAGGTAAATTAATGTAATTATTTAATGCCTCCTGCAATAGTAATAGGATCGTGCTTGGGCCCTTTCAACATATGGTGCTGGCACCAGAATCCTCTTTGAGGGAGGAAAAAGGTGGGGGCAGAGCAAGGCCCAGATCACATTTGCTGGGTTTCATGTTGGAGGTCTGCCTGGCCCTCAGCCAGCCTGAGGCGTGAGAGGACTGGGGCAATTGATTAAGGTCCCTTTATAAGTTGGTGGGTACAGCAGGCACAAATGTCACCTACTGCCATAATGTATGCTCCTTCCTCAATAGCCCTGCACGCTCCTTTGGGAAGCCTGGCCTTTGAATTTGGAACCCACCTGTGTGTAGCCTCTTCCTTAGGACTTCCAAAAGTTACTGAACAAGGAGGAGGTTGAGTTTCTTTGCTTTCTCTTAAGCCACCCTGTCTCCAAAGATGCCACCATTTTTAGTGACCTGTGTGCAGGGATGCCTAGGAGAATTGTACAGATTGTCCCATACTCAAAAAGTTTTGTATTGAAAACCATACATAGCAGACGGCAAACTCACTTAAATCCAAAATTTGGATGAACTCTTTAGAATATAGCCTCTAATAATAGAGACCTGTGAGGACACTGGCCACATGCATTGCTCAAAAAACAACAGCAAAAACAGCAACATTTAATTTTTTTAAAAATTTAATATTTAGTTTATGCACTCAAAGGTTATAAGATACATTGCCTGTTTTGCACAATGCTTATAATCTCAGAAAGGAGATAAGATAACACACAATACAATTCTCCCAGGCATCCCTGCACATAGGTCAGGGAACTAATAATGGTGACATCCTTGTGAATGGGGTGGCCTAAGAGAAAGCAAGCAAATTAGCCTCTCCTCTCCCGATAACTTTTCAAAGTCCTTAGAAAGAGGCTACGGCCGGGCGCAGTGGCTCAAGCCTGTAATCCCAGCACTTTTGGGAGGCTGAGACGGGCGAATTACAAGGTCAGGAGATCGAGACCATCCTGGCTAACACAGTGAAACCCCGTCTCTATTAAAAAATACAAAAAAAAAAAAAAAAAACTAGCTGGGCGAGGTGGCAGGTGCCTGTAGTCCCAGCTACTCGGGAGGCTGAGGTAGGAGAATGGCATAAATCCGGGAGGTGGAGCTTGCAGTGAGCTGAGATCTGGCCACTGCACTCCAGCCTGGGTGACAGAGCAAGACTCTGTCTCAAAAAAAAAAAAAAAAAAAAAAGAAAGAGGTTACACACAGGTGGGCTGCAAATTCAAAGACCATGCTTCCCAAAGGAACTTGCGGCATTATTGGAGAAGGAGTGTGTGTTTTTTTTTAAATCATAAAACAATGATAAACACAGGGAGATAATGAATGCGGTAGTGTGGACCCCTGTCTCCAGGTTATAGAAAGTTTAGGGGAAAAAAGTGATTCCATGCCAAAGTTGATACTGCCTTAGAAGACTGGGTAGGACTTGCTTCGACAGATAGATGGGAAAAATGCTTTTCAGACAGTTTAAGCAAAGTTGGGGAAGCAGGAATAAAAATGGCATGGTTAGGGGTGTATGAGGAGGGGAATAAAGAGTACTTTCAGGGTGGGGGAGGGAAACAAGGTTGGATAAGCAATCTTGGAGAGCCGTAAAAGAAAATTCTCTAAGGATTTTTTTTAAAGGTATTATAGGCTCCAAGATCTCTAAACTCTTATTTTTCTGTGACAGTTAACTTTCAACTCACAATACCATCATGCTTCTTCCAGGAGAACTTCTATTCCTCTAGGGATCACTCAAGGAATTGGCGGTTCTGTGAGTGTCACAGTGCTTGAAGGAATGGCCCCCAGTGGACATCCTCAGCTCCCTACTTTCTTGTGTGATGAGAATAGTCTAGGCTGTAAGTCAACGTCTGAATCAGAATGTCCTAAAGTCAGGGGAAGTGACCAAGTGGCCGGTTCCACGTGGGATTGTCCCATGTTTATCTCAGAGGCCACAACAGCTTGTAGCCAGAAAAGCTGGATTGTGGTGTGTATAGATGTAGGCTCTGAACTGACAGCTGCATTTTTCAAATTGTAAATCTGAAACCTAGGCTAAGGCACTGAGAGAACACTTCCAGACTCTTGGGGGCCCACCAAAGACCATCCAGTTCTTGAATTTAGACCACTTCTTCATTATTTCCAGGCACATTCAAAACTGTGCACATTTCTAGAAGTGGCATTCAGTGCTTTCTTCCCATGTGACATCCTTCCTACAACTTTGTTCCTAATAATCTGATAAATTAATTTAATTCTTTAATACCTCCTGCAATAGTAACAGGATTGTGCTTAGATAGACCCTTTCAGCATATGGTGTTCTTTGCGGTAAGCAAAAGTAGGGGCGGATCAAGGCTCAGATCAAATTTGCTTGTTTTCCCTCCACTAGTTAAAGGAAGAAAGGGAAGGGAAAGAACTGTACTTCATAAAATGCCAAACATGAGAGTGTGTGATGAAATATCCATCTGTACTGTGGAAGCATGACATTTTGATGCATTAAGTGAGACCCAGGGGGTAGTAGGTGCCTGACCAATAAGTACTCATTGAATATTAGCTGAATGAACAAATGAAAAAGTCCGGGGCTCTGAACCTGAGCTTGTCTTTAATATTCTGTGGTGTTATCAAGTCACATCCCCTCTGGGATTCTCCCTTCATCTGTTAAATGGGTGTATTTTCTTTTGTTTTCTTTACTTAAATAGATAAAATTATCAAATGAGATTATGGATGCAAGAGTCCAGCTACTGCAGTTGGTGCTTTACAAAGGAGAGGGATGGCCGTCAGCACTGCTGTGTACATATATTCTTGGAGGACTCTGGTTAAACAGTCTAACTAGCTATGACATTCAAGACACCACTCCAACAATAGAGGGGTTTTCCCCCTCACGTCTTCTGACACTGGATCTCAAAGCAGATCTGAACAGTTTGGATTGCTTTTTCTGTAGAGGCAAGGTAAAGTAAAGTGTGAGAGATCATCAGTGACTACAGACCTACCATTCTAGGAAGGCTCCATCAAGTCCATTAGAGGTCTTAATACCTGAGTTTAATTATTCTGATACTTATCAGTTCCCATGTTTTAGCAGTTCTCTGACCCAGGGAAGGTTGCAAATATATCAGAATAAGATCTTTGCAGAACACCTATAGTTTAATTAATTAATTAATTCACTCATTCAGCAACATTTTTGAGCTGCTGCCCTGTTTTGATGATGTGCTACATGAGAGATTTGTCAACACTGGTCCCAATAAATTTACAGTTGTGTCAGAATAGGTATTATTCTCAGTTACATCTTCATAGAACTCATAATAAATTAGTAATAATTATAATGTTAAGAGGAGTTCTGAGGCCACAGAAAGAATGATAAAAAATGTTATAATCTACTAACAACATTTCCAGTGGGCTTAGTAGGGGAAAGCAGCAATATATTTGCTACACATTAATGCATGTAAAAAGAAGGTAATCTTCCTCAATCTTAGGATTTAATGTTACTGTATTGGTTTAATACTAGTTGCTCTTAAAAAATCCTCAAAATATAATGGCGTAAACATAATAGAAGTTTACTTTACATTCACTTTAATTCTGAAACAGATCTTCCTAACTGGCCATTAGCTCGTCTCCAGATGGTGATTCGGGGATTCAGGCTCCTTTTATTTTGTGGCACTGTAATCTTTAACATGCAACTTCCGGGTGACTGTGCTCTTCCACAGGAAGCTAGCAGAAGGAAAAAAGGAGGGGGATTGCAGGCACTTCTGCTTCTCAAGTTCTTTGGTCTGAAAGAGTCACCTGGGACCTCTGCTCATATCCCATTGGTAACATTCCACGGCCCCACCTTGGTGCCAGGGAGACAGGAAACCATAGCCCTGCCTGGGAAGCAGCTTCCTAGCAACAACCAGAACTACCTTTGGTGAACAGGGAGCCATCTCTTCACAGTGTCCTGATTTCTCCCAGTCAAGCTTGCTCGAACTCATTTTTGTCTTTTCTTCAATGAACTTGAACCTGACATCCTTTATCCAGTCTGAATCCCTATACATAGAGACTGTCCTCATCCAGTTTTTAAGTAAAGACAGTCACTTCTAATTCCCTTCTGACTTGCTATGGAGCAAAAACTCAGAGACAGATCACACCTATTCATGTTCAGGGCTCTGCCAGGTGTTGTCAGGAAGGGCTGTTAAAGGAAAAACACCCAACAGAATATAAAACCATAAAAGCTCGTGGGTACTTGGCCCCAGGGAGAATGCAAGGACCTGAGCTTCTCTTCCTCAAGCCCCTCACAGCGACTGGGCCTTTACAACTCAAATGTTTGAAGCTCTGGGACTGCTTAAATAAACACACCATTCTAACAGGGCCTGGCAGCCCAATATACAATTAATTTTACTGTATCTTGCAAGCCATATAGAGCCTTTATTGTACAGGGCAGCATTAGATCTTTGTATAAATACTAGCAGATAATTTTATCTAATTTCATTGACTGGTTAAGTGATGTTTTTTCTTTCTTTTTAATTTAACCCCTGTGATTGCTAATTATGAGTCTTCTCCAAATTTCTCCATCACTCTGTCCCACGAAGCATAAAAGAGGGGACTCTGAGTGACCGAGTCATTCCTACTAATTTCTCCGGAGTTTCTCTCTCTGGCAGTTGACTCTGGTGTTTTTCTGGAGCAGGAATGAGGATGAAACCAGCGTCTGGACTCCCCCGCAGGGTTGGGCTAGCCCACTCAAAGCCAGGAATGTGTGTCTTCCTCCTCTCTCTTCCCACGTCACTCCCCACTCCAGGGGAGCAAGCAGAATGACTCAGTGGAAAGAGAAAGCCAGGATTGGGTTTGTATCCAAACTCCTCCTTTACTTGCTGTGACCTTGGCCAAGTGACAATCTCTCTGAATCTCATTTACTCACTTGTAAAATAGGGATACTAATTCCCTCTTTTGGGGTTGTTGTGAGGTTGACTTGGGCTAACCTAGCACAGTACCTGTGGAGCATCATGGGCTCAGGTATCCATTAGGGCACAGTGATGTCATTTCATGTAGCAAGCGACCCCTTAGCTTAGCACTTCAAGACCATCTAAGTTTATTACTCACTTACTCAAAGTCTAGTAAGGGTGTTTCTAGTGGGAAGCTCTTCAGAATGACTGTCTTCTAGGGGGTGACTTGAGGAGCCAGATTTCTACCTTGTGACTCTCCCAGGTTGTCTTCTTCTTTTTTTTTTTTTGAGATGGAATTTTGCTCATTGCCCAGGCTGGAGTGCAGTGGTGCGATCTCGGCTCACTGCAACCTCCCGGGTTCAAGCGATTCTCCTGCCTCAGCCTCCTGAGTAGCTGAGATTACAGGCTTGCGCCACCATGCCTGGTTAATTTTGGATTTTTAGTATAGACAGGGTTTCACCATGACTGATCTTTGAACTGACCTCAGGTGATCCTCCTGCCTCAGCCTCCCAAAGTGTTGAGATTATAGGCATGAGCCACCATGCCTGGCCCCAGGCTGTCTTCTATAGTCTTGGGGGACAAGAGAGTAAAAGACAGTGGAAGAAACTGCAGGAGGCATTCCAGCCAGCCCTGAACATGCTGCATACATCATTTTTGCTTATGGTTCATTGGCCAGAATCAGTCACAGGCTCCCACTTAAATGCAATGGGTAGAGGTGGGGATATAGGAAATATAGTTTAGCTGAATAGAAGAAAAGAGAATGGCACATGAGTGAACACCAGCAGCCTATGCTATAACAATCAATAAAGACGATGCTCCTCCCCTTCCTCTCTGGAATCCATGCTCCCCTGAGCCAGCACACAGGCTTTGAACATCCCCGCAGACGCCCTCGCCTGCCTCCTGCTTGCTGTCTCTTGGTCTTCACCCTAGTGTGCTGGGTTCTGCCTCCTCTTTCAGACTGGCACACAATACTGCATCCTGGGAAGAGAGATGACTCTCTGAGTGGCCACTGCGGAGACAGAGGAAACGACCTGAAAACAGTGAATCTTTACCAATGGGAAATGGGAGAAAGAGTTGGGCAGATAAATCTTCCTTCTTCTTGTCTCCCGGGAACTGCCCCAGTGTGCAGTCCCTCCTTGCAGCCCAGGGACAGTCTACCATGTCACTTCGTGGTGCATTACAAAGTGGTAGTCAATGCACTAACGTGTATGCTGCATTGCCTCAAACCTTCCTTGTGTCTCATCCTCACCATTCTGCCCTTGTACATCCCACGTGAAGTGAGGTATCTCAGTCATTGCCATAGACTCTATGGCAGACTCTAGCCAGAAGACCAGGGCCAAGGGTGATGTCCTTCCATTATTAATTATCTGTTTTATTATTGATCCTCCCCAGTGCTTAGTTTCTGAGTTCTGACAGCACTGGGCTACTTTCAGATCCTCAAATGAAGCATTCCTTGCTCCTGTCATCTCTGGGTTTCTGCCCAAGCTCTTCTTTCTGCTGGGGGCCATTTTCATTGTAAAACAGCTGTTTCTCCAGCTCCTGTTCAGGACATCCATCTTGCTTGACTTCCAAGTAGACCCAGGTCTCTCTGGGGATTTAGCTGCCTACACAGTACCTGCAACCTAGTAGGTAACTTAAAATATTTTTTTAATACATGAGTGATGTTCTTACTTCTTTACTTACGAGACCCTCCTGTATGTGGGCTGTCTTCACTCCTGTGTTTCAACACAGTGTTATAATAATAATAGTAATAATGATAACAAAAAGTCATCCGTATCAAGCACCTGCTCTATGCCAGCCTGTGCTAGCTATTTCATAGTTATTTATTGGCTTCTGGATTCCTCCCAGTTGCCCTGCAAGGTGGATAAGTGACAGTGATTTGCTCAAGGTCGTGGTTAATGAGTGGCAACGCTCAGATTTGAACCCAGCCTCGTCTGATTCCCAAGCATGTTCTACTTTTTTTACTCCAAAATGCTGCCCGCATTCAAGCCCCTGAATGATCCAACAGCAGCAGTGCAAACCATCCCACAGGCCGTGGAATCATATGGATGCTCAAGAAAGGTCATTGTCCCTCGGCCTGTGTGTTCTTGGGTGGAGTCCGTCTGCTGGGTGCGCTGCTTCCTTTCAGGGCTGTGCGGACTTTCCTTCGCGTGGATCACGATGCAAGATGGACTTCCCCCCACCCTCCGAATCAGTCTGTTCCTCCTGGGGCCATTCAGCTGACAGCTGCGGAAAGGACAGCGCCTGCTGAAAAAGGGTCCATAATTTCCCTCTGGCAAGAGACGGCAGCCCAACTTTGGAGGGGACAATTAGCGTGCTCTCAGCTGGAACAATGGGGAGCAGCAACAGATGCTTCTCGTCCCAGGGACGCTCCGAACCGCAGCCTCCTGCTAATGGGAGGCTTTCTTCTTCCCTGCCCGGGAAACCTGGCAGCCTTGCCAGCAGCTCGGGTAGGGTGGGGGTGGGGTTGGCTGCTGAGCTGGGAGGAGAGCAGCATTATCAGCGCAAACCAGAGGAGCGGGGCCTGCAGGAGTCAGTCACCGCCCTCCTGGAGCTGGTGCGCCACCCCACCTTCCTCCCAGATGAGCAAGGGGCCAGAGCCATTTCTGCACTGAAGCAGGGTTTTGACAGACTCAGAAAATGTTGCCAAATGGTTAAGAGCAAGAAATCCACAGCGGACTCTTGCGAATTTGAGGCCCAGCATTGCCATTTACTAGCTGTTGCCCTCGGAAAAATTCTTAACTTCTCTAAGCCTCTGTTTCCCCATTTATGCAATGAGGAAATGATAGTATGTACATTACATATTTATTTTAGGAGATGAAAGAAAATAATATGTGAAAACACTTACCTTACAGTGAAAAATGCTGAAAATTACCTGTAGAGTTAAGCTGTATATACAAAGGGCTGTTTGTGTTGTAGTCACCTTTGTCTCTGGGCACTAGCACACAGTCTCTCCTCAATAAATACATAAACAGGCCAGGTGTGATGGCTCAGGCTTGTAATCCCAGCACTTTGGGAGGCTGAGGTGGGAGGATTGCCTGAGGCCAGGAGTTCAAGACCAGCCTGGGCAACATAGCAAGACTCCTGTCTCAAAAATAAAAAATAAAAAATAAAAATTTAGCCAGGCATAATGGCACATACCTGTAGTCCTAGGAGAGGCTGAAGAGGGAGGATCACCTGAGCCCAGGAGTTCGAGGTTGTAGTGAGCTATGACCAAGCCACTGCATTTATATATACATAATCAGATTAAGAGCCATTTAGAACTAGAGGAACTTTTACAAATCCTCTAGCTTAATGATGTTCAGATTGTTTACTTGGAGATGCTTCAGGGGACCCAAAAGCATTCTTTTGAATATTTATTAACCATACTGTGGAAATTAAAAAACAATCAGCTGCTCGTAAGCTAATAAAATATACTTTAGCCTATTGGTGACCCCAAACATGTTAAATTGTATTGCCAGGCTAAGGTACATCTCTGAAGACTTGGAATAAGGCTTAAGTTGCCGTTTTGGTTAAACTGAAGATTATGAAATTGAAAAAATAAGCATTTACTGTCTGAAATTGTTTTTCTGTGAAAGTCTCCTTGTTTTGCATGAAAACAAAATTCAAAAATAAATTACATGATGATAGCAAATATAAAGTGGGCTCTTTCTTCCATTACCATAGATTTCAACGTTTGGTTTACTCTCAGGGGTATTACTGTTTTTATTTATATAAGTAAATGCTATCCATTTGAAAATACTATAATATACATGAAAACTAAATTATACTTTTGTCCTTTTTTAATATATTGGGGTTCCTTGTATGACTCCACAGCTTAAAAATAAAGCCCAAGTTCTACTGATTGTCTTCATCCCCTTAATTTTGAAGATAGGATTCCAGTCACAGATAGGAAAGCAGTTCGCCCAAAAATCACTGGTGCAGAACTGTGGCTGGTAAAACTACTCCTTTACTTCCCCTTTTCCGGGCACCGTCTTTCATTTCCCATTCAGAATCAGTGTCACCAATTTATCTCTGACCTCCAGGATGAAAAGCAAATGACCACAACATCCACAATGCACTGTGAAATCCACTGACCAGCTGGGTGCAATGGCTTGTGCCTGTGGTCTCAGCTTCTCAGGAGGCTGAGGTAAGAGGATCACTGGAGCCCAGGAGTATGAGGCTGCAGTGAGATATTAATGATCACATCACCGCCACTACAGCCTGGGTGACAGACCAAGGCCCTGTTTCCAAAACAAACAAGCAAGCAAACAAACAAACAAACAAAAACTTAGTGCTGAGGTAGTACTCAGTCAGCTTTCAGTGATTCTGGCCACGTTGTTGCACCATGAAAATATGTTGACCCAGTACCAGAGGGTAGAAAACCCTAGATGAGGGATCCAAAGCTAACCTGCTACTTAACCCCTCCAACCTCCAGAACCCAGATTTCAGGAACATCTAAGCCTCTAAGGCTGGTTCAGGGAATGATAATAAATTACTTTCTGCTCTCCTTGTTTTTTCTCCAGCCTTGCTTTCTTTTTCCTCCCTGCTTCCTTCCTTCCTTTCTTCCTTCCTTCCTTCCCTCCCTCCCTTCTTCCTTCCTTCCTTCCTTCTTTCCCTTTCTCCTTCCTTCCTTCCTTCCTTCCTTCCTTCTTTCTTTCCTTTCTTCTTTCTTTCCCTCTCTCCTTCCTTCCTTCCTTTCCCTCTCCTTCCTTCCTTCCTTCCTTCCTTCCTTCCTTCTTTCCTTCTTTCCTTCATTCCTTCCTTCTTTCCTTCCCTCATTCCTCAAATATCAGTTGAGCGTTTTCTAAGACCAAGCACTGTTCTAACTGATAGGATGTTCAGCGAGATTCCTGTTCTAAAAATGTTCACATTCTAATGGGGCAGATGTATAAGAAATAAACACACATAAATAAGTATAATAATAGTAGTGTAAAATGTATTTAAAATGATGAAGATGCCCATGCCTGCCTCAGCTGGGCGTATCCCTCTCTTGACTCCCTTCATACTGCAGAGACAGTCCCCTGAAGGGGCTCAGTAGTGCCACCTGCCACTATGAAGGGCAGAAGAGCACTGGGTGAACACTATTCCTTAATGCCTTGTTTGAAAGGGCAGCTGGCCTTGCTCCATCTAAGGCGCAGCTTCAGATGCGTTAACTCCCTGAATCAGCCTGAGTCCATGGCATGTTGTCTTCAAAGGCTGCTCTCAGGACTCCACCATGGCAGGCTTTCTGGGAAGCTCTGACTTTGTCTTGAGATAACTTCTTGAGTGAGGCTGTGGGGTGCAAAGCTGGGAGGGTAGAGGGGCATGGTTATTCACTCTCACTGAAGGTAGGAAGGACCCACATGGCAATGGTCAGGGCTACTGATCACTGATTGGAGACCTCTGGCACCAAGTCTCAGCTTCTGGTGAGTTAGGGATAAGTGGGCAGCTACTCTGGCACCCTCCAGCAGATGCCATCTTGTGGCCCCCCTGAGCTGTGACCTTGGCTTATCTGAACCACTTGAAGGAAAATAGCTGCCTGGTCACTCACTCAGTAATACAAGGGCCTAGGGATACACCAGTGAACAGAACAGAGACCTCTCTCCACATGAAATCTCCTTTCTTATGGGAGAAGAAAGATGAGGAAGAAATCAGTTCTGATGGTCAGCTTTATGCATCAACTTGGCTACAGGATCCAGTTATTTAATTAAACAGTAATTTAGGTGTTGGTATGAAGATATTTGGTAGATGTAGTAAACATCTGCAATCAATTGACTTTATATAAAGGAGATTATTCTTAACAGTCTGGGTGGGCCTCATCTAATCGGTTGAAAGACCTCAATAGCAAAACTGAGGTTTTCCCGAGGAAGAAGAAAATCGGCCTGTGGACTGCAGTGTCAGCTCTTGCGCAAGGATTTCCAGATGACTGACCTGCCCTACAGACTTTGGACTTGCCAGCCCCCACAATCACAGAAGTCAATTCCTTGAAATAAACCTCTCTCCATATGTATATATATGTATCTATATATGGTCACATAAGTCAATTCCTTGAAATAAATCTCTCTCCATATGTATATATGTCTCTATATTTATATTCATAACAGTATATATATACACACTCTCTCTCTCTGTCTCTATATATACATACTGTTACATACATATTCTATATTCTATGGTTCTATTTCTCTAGCAGAACCCTAACCAATAAACCAGTCAACAATTGTAATAACAGCAAGAATAAGATGTAATCAGAGCAGGTGAGAGCTATAAAGGAAATAAAAAGAGTGATGTGATATAAAGTAGTGGTGAAGGCTACTTTGGGGAGGGTTGCACGGAAGCATCCGAGAAAATAATATTTGATTTGAGACCTGGAAGATGAGGAAGATCCAGTCATGTGAAGATCACGAGAGAAAAGTACAAGATAATGAATCAGCCAGTGCTAATGCAGAGGTGAGTGGAAGGGTTGCTTCTCTAGTGAGGTTGGAGCAAGAGGGGTAGTGAGAGGGAGGAAGGGCAGACAGAGGCCAGATCAGGAAAAGCCCAGGAGGCTGGGAACAAGCATGTAGATGCCGTTCTAATGCAGCCATGGGAGAATTTTAAGCAGGGACTTTAGGAAATCCACTGGGCACCAGTTTCTTTATTTGCAAAGGGGAGATTTTCATTCCATACCAGGCTCCTTTACAGACTGGCTTTGAGGATCACATGCAAATATTGTGTGCGAAAATGTCTTCAGAGTAGAATGTGCCTGCCCAAGGTAACAGAAGACTTTTATTAAGCAAGGGAGATGAACTGAAGTTCTGGAAGAGGAGCACAGGTCCTCTTGGATTAAATGCAAATCTACTACAAAGCATGAGCTACTCTGGCTTCCTGGGGATCTATTTGGGTGTGGATGTTCCACACTTTAGCTTTTCCAGCTACACTGAGAAGGATATTCCACAGCTCTGTTGAGAGCTCTTCTCTGAGCAGCCCTCTGATTCTGATGACTGCCCCTCCCCAAAATGAGTTTCTTCTGCTTCCAATCCTTGGAGATCAACAACTTGGTTTATACTCACCACCAAATCAATATGATCAGCCTTCAAAGAGCTATAATCTGGCCTCAGTGGGAGGAAAGTATTAGACAGGACATATCCGGGGACAAAGGAGTAACAGTGATTTTTATTGGTATACATTATTTATTTATTTATTTATTTATTTTAAGATGAAGTCTCGCTCTGTCACCCAGGCTAGAGTGCAGTGGCGTGATCTCCGTTCACTGCAACCTCCAACTCCCGGGTTCAAATGAGTCTCCTGCCTTAGCCTCCTGAGTAGCTGAGATTATAGGCGCATGCCAACACACCCGGCTAATTTTTCTGTTTTTAGTAGAGACAAAGTTTCACCTTGTTGGTCAGGCCAGTCTCGAAGTCCTGACCTCATGATCCACCCGCCTTAGCCTCCCAAAGTTCTGGGATTACAGGTGTGAACCACCACGACGGGCCTGGTGCACATAATTTAAAAGGCCATACTAAGGTATGGTTAAATCCAGAAGAGCAAATTAGCTCTATCAAGAATGATTCTCCTTCACCATGTCTCCCTTTTCTGCTGTATTTGGCTCCATTTTCAGACATCCCTTCCCTTGCAGAAGCAACATGGCACCAGTAATATCACCAACTCTAAGAGAAACAGAACGCTCCTCTGGCCATAACTCTTAATGATTCCATATTTCACTTGGGTCTCTTGCCAGTACATTTGTAACCAGTTGGCAAGATTTCCCATGAGGAAACTAGAGGGTTTCGAGTACAGCCCATGGACCTTTGGTCCGTGCAACTTTCCTTGACATTTTTTGTTGGTATGGCCTATGCATCATCTCTGTTCCATCTCAATACATCGAAGGATGTTTCAAAAATCCATTGCTGACTTACGAGACATGAGGAGAGTGTTGAAGCACTGTGGGATGTGACACAGAGTTGGCTCCAAGCCAAGTGGTACTGATGAAGCAGAGCTCAGGAGGCCACTCTAGTTTGATTTTGTGCTTATACAGGAATGAAAAGGGGAGAGGGAAGAGGCTTTCCTCATATCACTATTTCCTCTTTCTAAGAATTCTCAATGCCTGGAATCATGACATCAGCTCAAGGAATCAGAACTCCAAAGGACTTTAACCAAAGGACTTGCTTAAAGTGTATAGAATAGGTTTAAATTTAAACCACACAGAGTTACATTGCTTTTCATTTGTTTATCTATTTTAATTTTATTACTAATATGTGAAATATGTGTAAAAACTAAGCTTTTATCTGTATAAAGGAAAACCTTACAAATAAATGCATAACGCCTCTTTAAAATCCCTTCTTTTCAACTCTGGTCTCCTCTCACCTCCACAGAGGTAGTCACTGTTACCAATTTGAGATGTAAACATCCAAGTCTCCTTCTATGATTTGCATATAGAGAACTTCTGGAAAATAAAGTACTTTTGGAAAAGAAAGAGTATTGTTTTATGATCAGTTGATTCAATATACAGTGTTCAGCTGTATATATTACTCAAAAATGTGGTTTTTTCCCCACCCAGCCTTGTGTTTTAAAGAAGACCCTATGTTGACAAATTCAGATTCCCTTCATTATATTTAACAACTACGTATGTATCATGGCTTATTTAACCTGTTGATGGACGCTTAACTTGCTATTTATTTTTTATCTAATACAAGCTATGTTACAATGAACATCTTACATGTGCTTTTTGTGCACATGCATTTTTCTAGGATAGATATTGAGAAGTGAATTCCTGGACTATAGGGTAAGACCACTTTTCATTTTAGAAGATATGTTTAACTGAATCACCCTTTGACATGGCTGTACCAATTGCCACTCCTGCCAGTTTACCAATTCTTTAAAAAATCCTTTTCTCTGTATCATGACCTGTGTGGGTGCTCAAACTTTATTTTCCTTATTTGTTCTCTTGCCCAGTTGCTTCCAGTCTTGGCATCCCTGTTGATAGAGCCAAAAGTACACGTTGGCTTTGCTGAGCAAACAGAGGTAATTGATCAGACAAGTAGCCGACAGCTTGGCTTCCATCGCACAGATCTTTGGGAGAATGCTTTGCTTGTTTTCTGCTTTCTGATGCAGTAAAGGCTGCTCAAAATCAAGCAGCTATTGACTGGGGCTTGGAAATATCTTTGTTATAAAGATATTTGACTTAAAATACAATTCTGCTTCTATATTAGGTGGACATTTACCTTATGTATAACTTCTCATATATTTATTTTTTCTATTCTGGCTTGAAAAGAATAAAACAGAAATTTCCTAAAAAATTAAAAAAGAATCAAACTACACTGCAATTAGCATGGATAAAATGGAAATATAGGTATTGATTTTGACAACTAACCATCGCATGTGTCAGCTCTTCACACAAACACTCGGTTGCTGCTCCATTTTCAGCTGTAAAGAAACCACTAATAATCTGGCTCAATAAGCAGGCACACTGAAGAACTGATCTAAGAGAATCTTCCATCTGATTTCTGGTACACATTTTCCTGTTAACTTTTAACATATGTAGCCTGCAGGCATGCTACACACAAATCTCCAGACTTCGAAGGAGCCAATGATCAGTCGGAGAAACGTGTAAAGATTTGAGAACACGTGCAATTTTCACTTTATATGTTGTCAGTGAGCAACTATTCCAAAGGTACTTTTCTCACCACTTGGCTGTAAAAAAATCTTTAATGCGGTGGCACTCTGACAAAGTTACACATTTAATGAACATACTACCCTAAGGAATATTTCTTCAAATTTGATAACTGCTTCACTGACATTCAAAGACGTGCTAACTAGAGATTTTGAAACTAGTTGGAAATAATTCTCCAGTTCATCTAATTATAGAGAGAACATCTCCAACAGGCTGTTCTACCTTGTTCAACATTTATGGAAGAATGGGCATGGGCTGGGTTTATGCTTGATCAGTAGAGAAAGAAGTTAGTAACCGAACTATCAATGTAAGTAAGCATCCATTGAGAATGTTTACATAAATCTGCTGTTTTTTTTCTGACCCCTACATAATTTGCTGTACATCTTCCTCATTTAGACAGATCCCTCTAAATGGCATACTGTCATTGTAAGGTTTGTCTCCTAGTTAGATTCCTTAAGGGGAAAGAGCCTGTCTTTCTGCAATGACCCTCATGGCTTCCATTACAAGGTATGAGATTTAACAGACACTGAATAAATGTTGGCTAAAATGTTGGACACCTCAGGAATTCTCACTTACCAATCAAACTAAATATACTAACCAGAAAATATTCTTATCAATTCATAAAGCAATTTTCCAAAAGTATCTGCAAATATTTTAAAGCTAATGAAAATATTACCATGAATTAGCCTAAAAATTATGACAGTAATGAGAGTGATTTGAAGTTAAGAAGGTAATACAGGTTCACACTACATACTTCTAGTCTCAACACATAGCAATAATAGATGTACTGGTTAGAATAATAAGCACATTCTTTATACCTGGTAAGAGAGGTAATGAAGAAGGATGACTTTTGGCTTGGCTAATTCAGTGACTGATCAGCATCAGGGGCCTGAATTCTCTTTATTTTTCAGCACTGCCCTCCTTTGTATGTTGGCTTTGTCTTCGGCTTGACTCCCTCATGGTCACAAAATAGCTGCTGCTACACCTCACATACACCTCACATCTCCTTATATCAACATTCTTACATAGAGGACAAGACTAAGTCTTCTTCTTATGCTTCTTTTTAAGCAAGAAGAAACCCTGACCAGATTTCTCCTCCTATCTCATTGGCTAGTATGTGTCATGTGATTTTGATTTCCCTGAGGTTTCTCATGTGAAGCTGAGAACCAAACCAGTTTCACTTTTTTGAAATTAGGGACTTGGGTAGGATACTCCTTCTCATAAAAGAAGGGTGAGAAGGAAAAGTAACGTCTGCTCCTGGGGCTGTAGTTTCCAAAAGCTGATTACCTGGAAAGGTAGGCAGAAGCACCTGCAGTCAAAACCAGTTGAACCCATGACTGAGTCCATAAAATCCTCAATATCCTTTGGCCAGGAGCCCCAACTCAATGTGTTGTGTGGTGCCCTAACTGACACATCTGTGGACTGTTTGCCATTTATAGCTTTTATAGTAATATATATGGCCAGGATATATGAACAGATAGTCATTTTTCTTGGTAATTTATTTTTATCAAATTTTACAGAAACATCAGTCCTTCAAGGACAGAGTAACAAATTGCTGTATTAACACAGATTATAAGAGAAGCACTGCCCTAAGCTACCAGGGTTAGACTTGGGCTGAAGGCCTAAGGGTGCTGGAACCCTGGATAGAGAAAAACACAAAATATTTGGATGAGGAGAGAGGCTCATAGACTTAAGTAAAGAAAAAAATTAAAATAAGAAATTGCCACTCAAAATGAGCCTGCAGGATAAACTCTCAAACACATACGGGAGAATTAGTAACCAGCAAAATCAATATTTGGAAGAGGAATGTATTCAAGGTGAAATTTTCAAAAGCAGACATGCCTGAAAATGACTTTAAAATAAGTATACTTAGAGTAACTAACGAGATTTTAAAAAAGCATGCTATCTACCTAAGGAATAAAACATGATTGTGAAATAAAGTAGGCAGAAATAAAATAGGAAAGGAGGATATGTGAAGGAAGCAGCTAGAAATTCTGAAAATAAATCACATTTCACAGGATACTTTTTGATGGGAACAGTCATTTAAAAACATGACATAGAATTGGGAAATCCACCAAGAACATGACAATCAATAAAGAAATGAAAGATATAAAATATCAGTTCAATAATATGATATATTGAGAAGCTTCAGAAGACTTAGAAAAAGAGTTTCAAAAGAAAAAAATAGGGTGCATATAGTGAAGTTGTAATATTTGAAATGACAATGACTAAGAATTTCTTAATTTGATGAAAGCTCTTAGTTTTCAGAGGGTACTAAAGTGCTGAGTGAACTAGTAAAAACCAGACTTGTCCCGAGCTAACCATGGAGTGATGCCTTCAACATGTTGAGAGAAATAATGGAGCACACCAATCTTATGTCTAGCTATATTATGTTTAAAGAGTGAGAACAGGCCGAATGCAGTGGCCTGTAATCCCAGCTACATAGGAAGCTGAGGCGGTAGGGTCCATTGAGTCCAGGAGGTCAAGGCTGCAGTGAGCCGTGATCGTACCACTGCACTCCAGCCTGGGCAACACAGCGAGAGACCCTGTCTCAAAAACATACAAATTAAAGAAAAAGTAAGAATGAGAACAAAATTAAATATTTCCAGGCATGTAGTTTTAACAGGCCCTCATGGAAATAACTACTAAAGGACATACTTCATTCACCAAGGGGGGCATAAGTCCAGCAGGAAAGAATGAAAATACCAGAAAAAAAGAAAAACAAGTAATCTCAAAAATTGGTTAAAAAATGTCGTTCAGTGTCATTAAATGTTACCTGTACTCTAATATTCTATTGTTTTAAACCTGTAATTAAACTTTTTAAACTGCAATTAAAATTCTAGACAACACTGAAGAGGAAGTTTGTGAGGGAAATACACTGATAGTTAATGAAGTTCCTTGGTTTCGATGAAAGGAAAATAAAGTCACAGAATAACCTCTGGTTTTGTTAGAAGACGTTAGAGCTACATACGGATGTTAAACATAGAAGGGGAGCCACTGAGAAAGTAAGAAGCAATTGCTAACTCCTGAAGGAGCTGAGGAAATTTGAAAAAGAGAGAATGAAGATAATAATAACAATGCAACAGAAAACAGGAAAGTAGGTGAGGTGGGCGGGAGGAGAAAGAAAACAGAAATGCATTGTAAATATGAAACAAAAGTAAGCTGGTGGAAATAACTTCAAATGGATTGGGTCTTTTTGTTTTGTTTTGTTTTGTTTGTGAGGTAGAGTCTTGCTCTGTTGCCCAGGCTGGAGTGTAGTGGCACTATCTCGGCTCACTGCAGCCTCCACCTCCCAGGTTCAAGTGATTCTCCTGCCTCAGCCCTGAGTAGCTGGTACTACAGGTACGCGCCACCACGTGGCTACTTTTTGCACTTTTAGTAGAGATAGGGTTTTGCCATGTCAGCTAGGCTGGTCTCGAACTCCTGACCTTGGGTGATCCTCCCTCTTCAGCCTCCCAAAGTGCCGGGATTACAGGCATGAGCTACCACGCCTGGCCAAATGTATTGTTAATCATAATAGATTAAAGTCATCTACTTAAAGGCAGCAACCATCAAACTGGATTAAAAAACACAACTTAAAACAGCACAGAAATGTTAAATGTTAAAGATTGAACGTAACTGAATGAACTTCAGGCAAATAGTAACTAAAACAAAGCTGATGAAACAGTAGTCTTATCAGACAATACAGAATTGGAGACAAAAAAACTTTAATAAGGATAAAGAAGAAAACATGTGTATATAATAAATGTGTATACATAATATCTCCAATAATATGACATTATGGTCATGTACTTGTATACGATTGACAGCATGCTATTTGGTTTTTAAAAAATGGAAAAATTTAGAATATAATGCACTGAAAATATGTTATTACCTGGCTATGATAACTGCTAATATTTGAAAATATCTAACTGGAATTTTTGTATGCA
The DNA here is from genome assembly GCF_007565055.1 of Rhinopithecus roxellana. NCBI lineage: Eukaryota > Metazoa > Chordata > Mammalia > Primates > Cercopithecidae > Rhinopithecus > Rhinopithecus roxellana. Next base: position 11,867,304 of record NC_044568.1, read on the forward strand.
CATTTATGTAATATATATATGCTTTGTTGTCATTCAACGTATTTCCATATCAAACCATCTACATATATTAATAATTAATGTTTACAAAGTATACTACTGAATAGATATATCATAACGAGTTTAACCAGCCTTCTATTATTAGATATTTAGGATTCTTCAAAGTTTTTTCTATCATAAGCAACTTAACGAATACCCATGTGCAAACACTTTTACTTTTCCTACTGTGGACACCTAAAAAGCATATACACTGCAGTACCTTTGAGGAGTATCACTGCATTATAAAGGCAAACTTTTTCTAGTGGTCTATAAGGGTACGTATCTTCTTATCTACTCATTAGCACAGGGAATTATCCTTCTTTCTTCCTTTTTAATAAACATGAAAATACTTTTGTTTTTTCAGCATCTGTAAACAAAACATTATGTGATTACTATAAATAATTTTATATAGTTTAGGGAGGTGGATAGAGAAAGTCAATAGCATCCATAACCCATCACTAGATATAAGAACTATTAAAAGTCTGACATATGACTTGCTAGAATGTTTTCTTTTTTATGACATTGAGATTGTAATAATTTTGCCATTTTAATAGTGAAGTATAATTTACCTACAGACAAAAATGATTTTTTTTTGTTTGTTGCTTTTGGTGTCAAGTTCTCCAAGTTTTCACAAATATATATAGTTGGGGAATCACCACCATAATCAAGATACAGAATAGTCCCATATTCCCCTTGGCTCCTCTGTAGCCACCTCCTCTCCCCACTCCTAGCCCTGTAGTTCTGCTGCTTCCAGAATGTCACATACATAAAAATCACATGGTTTTGAGCCTGGCTTCTTTCACTTAGCATAATGCATTGGAGATTCATCTATGTTGCTGTGTGTGTTAGTAATTTGCTCCTTTTTATTACTGTGTATGATGTATTTCTTTTAAATCTTTGCTATTTCTATTGGCAGAAAAAGAAGATATTCTTTTAAAAATGTACATCGATTGATTACTGGTGCAATGAAATTATTTATATGTTTATTGTCCATTAGAATTCTTTCTAGAGTGAATCACACTGTCTTTCTTTAAAATATATCGCAAATTAGGTTTTTTCATTCTCCTCTTTACTGTCTATCAATGATGTGGTTTTACTGTCTAATATTTGGAGGCTTAATTGACCAAGAAATCTAGCCTCCATCCTAGCTGATGCTGACAGCATCTGTGTGTGATAGAAGGTTGACACTTGACTTTCTGGGAGATGATCGTTCAGCCAGGACCTTTAATACCGTGTAGGTGGAGACAGGAAGAAGATGATTTCAGTTCTTTTCACCCGAGACGTAAGGAGAGGGGCATCTGGAAAACTGAAGGCTCACTTCTAAGGCATTTTCTGCCTTTCACCTTGTTCTTACGGTGAGAACTGTTTCTCTCTAGTCAGTCCAGGACCAATACGATGAAAAGTAATGAGCTGGTATCAATAAACATTTATGAGGCTAGTTTCAGGCTAACAAACTAGGTCCCCCAGGCAAAGTCCATCCACCTGCCAAGCTGCAGAAAAGGGTTAGTCTTCTAGAATTTTCAGCCATCTTTCTCATGAGACAGTGCATTCTTGTGCTTAAGGGCAAAATCTTCAAAATCAGCTGGTCCTGGGTTCAAATGCTGATTCTGACAGTAGCTGGAGAGACCTGGTAATATTTGACTAAATTCTGGAACTTCAGTTTCTCAGCTATCAAAGAGAATAATTGTAATTCTTACTTCCTTAAGAAGTCAGTGAGATTAGGTATGTAAAACATCTAGTACAGTCCTTGGCACATGTTGAAGAGTATTATATCCTATGAATGGTAATGATTGCTATCATGACTTAAAGTAAGAATGACCACCCTGTAGGTGGATCTAGGGTTCAAGAATTTCATTTGCTCTCTTTCTTTCCAACCAGAGCCAAGAAAGGAGGTGAGTAAGAGTAACTAGACAAGCTCTCATCAGAATTGGAAAGTTCAGTGCTGTCTTTGGAATGATTTCATGTCTACACACTTTCTTCCACTAGACACCAAGAAATGCTCCATGAGCACCAAACCTTGATCTTAGATGGCCATCAGCATATCTCCATGAAAGTGTTATCCCAACATGGTTTTGCAACCATTGCCCTTCCCAACAAGAAGTCCTCTTTTTAGACCCACAAACTGGAGCACACACAGTATATTATGTCAGTTCACTGTTCCCTGAACTGTGTCCCACACAGCATATTAAATCTGAAGCACAATAGATGATATGATTTGGCTGTGTCCCCACCCAAATCTCATCTTAAATTGTAGCTCCCATAATTCTCACATGTCATGGGAGGGACCTGGTGGGAGGTAATTGAATCATGGGGGAAGGTCTTTCCCATGCTGTTCTTGTGATAGTGAATAAGTTTCACAGATCTGATGGTTTTATAAAGGGGAGTTACCCTACACATGCTCTGTTGCTTGCCACCATGTAAGATGTGACTTTGCTCCTTCTTGCCTTCTGCCATGATTGTGCTGCCCCTGAGCCATGTGGAAGTGTGAGTCCATTAAACCTCTTTCCTTTATAATTTATCCAGTCTCGGGTATGTCTTTATTAGCAGCATGAGAACAGACTAATACAATAGATCTCTTGACATGCATTCATGCTTTTGCCTTCTAAGAGGCAGAGTCTGCTATTGTTGAAAGAGTGTGAGATTTGGAGTCTGAAAGACCAAGGTTTCTTGCTGTCCCTGAGACCCAATTTCCTTATCTCACCCTCCAAGGACTGTGATAAGGCTTAAATGGGGGGAAAGGCAGCTGCAAACATGTGATTCCATTCATCCACTCTTCTCAATTATAATTTATCATTTTAGTTCTGGTTCACATTATTTATTTTGGAATCTAATATTTCTCTTTTTTTTTTCTCCTGTTGTTCATGATGGGCTCTATGATCAGAGTTGCTAGCTTGATAAGGACACTTGAAGATACAAGCCATGGAGAATCTAGGGCACACATATGATCCACTCACCACCTTGCTGCTAGTGTGTGCTGATTACTTCTAGAGGTGGTGGCTCTCACTGGAGGTGGCCACCTGTAGGGGACCTTCCCAAACACTGCTGTCCACCTCTAAGTGGCCTTCTATCATAGGTTCCCCCAGCTTCACTGGAGTGGGGTTGCTACACAAAGCCTGTCAAGTAAATGTTCATCAACCCATTTAGCACAGGGTTGAAATGCCAGAGGCATCTTTTATTCTCACTAAGATATTGCCCTCTCTTTGGGGAAGGCAGGCCTTGGTGGCACCAGTCTATTTTTCCTGGCTCTCTTGTTGACACTAGAGGCGCCGTCTTCAAAAGCAGTGTGTGCTTTTGTGTGGTAGAGAACCAAGAGGGGTCCAATTTTGCCATCAATCATATTTAATAGCATATGCTATTAATGTAATTTTGTTATTGAAGATTCCTAAATCTATTCAGTGGCTTGCACAAGACAATTATGGTTTTTCAAAAGTACATGCATGCAATCAGATATCACCTTTAATTAGAGCTGTGGCAATTAAATATGGTCATTATGAATGTAATATTATAAAATATTCATTAAATAACAGTTGACGTGGCATTTCTTTGATTTAAAGGAAAATGACATTGAGATCAAACAATGCGAGTTCTTATGAGTTATTTAGTGTCTTATAAAAAGATTGTCTGCCAGGAGGATAATGTGAAAAGGTATGGGGAAGTAAGCTTTTGACATTTTGAACAGCTTTCCTCTGCCTCAGAGCCACTCTCAGCTTTGCTCTCCCATGGTTCGAGGTTTTAAGATCTACTCGTTGCCTAAAGCAAGGCTGTTTTAGTTCAGATTTTGGATCTGATTAACAGCAAGGCCTCTGGGCTCCCCACACGCTCCCTTGTAAGTGAAGGCAGGAGTCAGACGCGATAGCAGCAAGTTCTCATTGCGAAGTCCGTATCTCTTTCATGAAGTGCTTTGCCTTTAGACTGCAAAAAAAAAAAAAAAAAAAAAAAAGAAAGGAAATTAATGTCAGCTCAATGCAAAGAATACTTCCTTAGAGGAAGTTTTGTGGGCAGTAAGGAGGTGTAGAGGGAGAACGATCCCAAGTTCCACAGCAGAACAATCATATTTAGATGTCAGGAGACAAACTTGCTAAGCTCTCGTCAAAAACCAGGATGACTTAATTAATTTTTTCCTTAGTAATAGAAAGTTATAAATAATTAAAATAGACTAAATAAATACAAGAATACTTTTCCCAAATCTGTCTTTGTGCTTGCTGTTTTACATTTTGATGTAACTAAAAATTGAAGAGTTTTTTTTTCCCCTTCTTTGGAAAAACTAATGGTCTCAGCTTACGTTCCTTTATTGTATGTTCTCTGGTCATTTTGTGACTTGTCATTTAAGAGCAGGGGAAAGAGGCTGCTTTGTATCAGGAGAAGGTTTCAACTGGTTCCCTGGCCTTGTTGCTACAAACATATTGGCTGGGGAAGGATATGGAAAGGAACTACAGAAGGTGAATAACGACTCCTCCAACAATTTAGAATGTTTGAAGTTAATTATCCTACTCTGATGACTGGTTGTCTAGACATTTTAAGTATTTATTTTGTGGTGTCCCCTACAGTTCATAATTAAAGACCTAAAGGAAGGCTCCCGGAGGTTTTTACTGGCCAGACCAGAAATTACCCACACAACATACTGTGCATCGGCAAAACACAGGAAGAAGTTGCATTCCTTTATTTCATGTAGTCTGATCGGAGGCAGTGGCTGGAGTATTGACCGTCTTTGAACCACAATGGCATTAATGAACCCGGCTGAGACCCAGTAAGGCTCAGCTAAGGATCTTAGACTAGGACTCAGTTTGTCAATGGTTCCTAAGAGACAGGATGGGAGTAGGACAGATTTGCTAGAGTCTTGAGTTTCCTAATCGTTAATCTCCGAATGCTACCTATGCCTCAGAGTCAGGGGCACAATAGGGTCAACTGAACTGACATAGGCATGGTAAAATTGTTCGTTCATTCATTCATTTTGTTTATTCTAAGAGTATTTGCTCCATGCCCCTATGTCAAAAGCATTGGGCTAATATTTTTGAAAAGAACTCAGTCATCTGGGTCTGAATCTTGACTTCGTTACTAATGAGTATATGAACTGAGGCAAGTTGTTTAATCTCTCCGATATTTAGTTTGTTCATTTGTTAAGTGAGGATAATATTTATTCTTGCATGATTATTAGACAAATTAAATAAGATATAAAATTCACTGAATACAATCCCCAGCATATAGTCACTGCTTGATCATCATGGATTATTAATTTTGCAAATATTTGATAATTGATGCAAAGATGGTGTGAAAGTTGTGAAATTCTATCTACTTGTGATGGTGTCTTCAGTTCTAAGATTCTTTAGTTAGCCTGAGGTCTCTAAGATAAGCTGTGAAAAGTTTCAGTGAGGCCTTTTGTGTTAGACCTTCCCTTTCTTATGAAAGCAACACAAATCTCCCAAATGGAGTAAAATAACATCCAAGAGAGGCCAAACAAGATGCTATGGTATCCAGGCAGGTCAAGATTTCAAGGGGCTGGGAGGACCCAGTGAGGCGTTGTAGAGAACACAGAATTTATAAAATAAGCATCCTGCTATCAGGACAGCCCCTGGCTGGGACTCTTGGCTCCTTCTCCTGGATTCTCCCAACTTTCAGATGAATACACACAAACGCACTTATACACACACACACACTCAAATATGGACAGAGCTGAAGTAAAGCCTGGTGTGTGTGCAGAGCATTTAAATTCCAAAGTGTGTTGTGTGTGTGAATTCTAGTTTTAAAAATTTGGTCACCAGAAACTGTCATTTCATGTCACACCTGGTGGTGCTGGGACACAGCTCCAGTGCCAAATGCAGCCTTCCGCAGCCACCTCTTCTCAGTGGCTTCTCTGCATTCCAGCAGGTCCCAAATGACATGAGGGGTACCCCTGATTATAAACTTAACTCTTCACCTTTTCTCAGAGCCAATGTCTGCCTTGAATTTGCCTGGAAAACTCGGCCATTTTTAGACATTTCTAGACAAGCAAAAGATGACCCCATTACCCTTAACCACATCTGTTATGCCACAAGGATTGGTGCTTGTAACAGCTACACTTGCAGTCTGTTCTCAGAGAGTCAGGGAAAGGCAAGGTTGCCTCTGGTCCCCAAAACTTAGCACATGAATAAAGAATAGGCTATGGACAGATAGATGGACAAGAAGGCAATGGAATGGATGAGTGAATAAATGAGAGATTAAAGTTCCCTTTCAAGCAAAAGATTCAATTCAAAAGTCTAATTCATGGACGGTTGTTGGTATCCTTGGAAAAGACAAGCCACTTTCCATAATTACTATTAGAGAAGACACGGTAAAAATTTTTGCCACTACTTTTAATGGCAAAAACTGCAATTACTTTTGAACCAAACTAATAGTTGTAAAGAAGACATAATCCCAGAGTGAATGGGAGCTACCCATGGGAAAGCCTACTTGAGCCAAGAAATGGAGGGAAGGAAGGAAGGAGAAAAAAAAGAGAGAAAGAGAAGAAGAAGGAGGAAGAGGAGGAGGAGGAGGAGGTGGAGGAGGAGGAGGAGGAGGAGGAGGAGGAGGAGGAGGAGGAGGAAGTGGGTCCTGATGACATTGTCTAACTACCTGTTTCAGCTCAACCTAAGCCATGACATTCCTGGCCTTTTCCGGTGTATGAACCAATAAATGTCCTTTCTTCCTTAAGGCTTTTTTTTTTCATTTGCAAACAACAGTCTTGATTAATACAATAATGGAAGTGGGATTTATGCTTGATTTTCTTTCGGAAATATAGCAGAAGATGACTGAGAGAAAAGGTAAACTGTTTTTATGGCACGTTCCACAGCAGTTCATATTCCGCAGTAATTTTTAAAGGGTTGGGGAGGTAATCAGGCAAACAATAGTCCTGCCTTAAATTAGATTAAGCTGCCTTAAATGAGGTGGTTACCCTGGTTCTACTGAAAGTCATCACAGTGGGGAAGGGGAAAGTTCTCTGGGAAGGGGCAGCACTGGGGTGCAGTCAAGTGGGATTCTGATTTTCTTTTGTTGGGGAAGGAGGGAAGCTGTGTTTTAATCTCTATTTAAGCAAATTGGTCAGTTGGTACCTTTCTTTCTTCTGAATTCATTCACTCTGAAATTCATATCCATCTCTCTGATTTAGACACTGGGAAAATACTCTTTGGGCTAAAGGTGGACTAAGATGGACTATTAGAATGTCTTCCCCAAATTATGTCCAAAATATTTCTCCAAGTGGGAAAAAGTGCATTTTAAACAGCTCTGATATTTTCCCCTTTGTTTTATCAATACTGCCTCATTTCAGCGTGGGGAGGCCAAATGGCTCTCGCTTCATCCCATGAATTAATGATTCTTCAAATCAATTTAATCTGGAGCCTAATAAATTTTCTTAATGACAAATCAATGTCAAAAATAATGAAAGAAGGAGTGATTCAATGTGTTTGCCCCCCAATTTCTACTTTCCTAAGCAGAGATGTATTATCTGAAGGGCAGATTTAGCATTTTCTCTTTCTACAATGCATGACACTCTTTCCTGTGCAGGGTGAATTGTCAGCAAGAATACAGATTTCTTGCACCCCCTACAATCAGATGCTAGTATCTACAACGTTTTCCTTTCTCATGCTTTTTAAAGCCTAGGAGGAAAGTAAGCGACAGAGAACCAACTTCTTAGGCATCGTCTGGTAGGGCAAACAAACAAACAAAAGGATGATGAGTGTGTGAGAGTGTGTGTGTAGTACATATGTTACTGGAAAGTGTTTTAAACAATGTTGATACGCTGATAGGTGAAGGGGTGTAATCTATTAATATAGTGGAGTATGTAATGAAGAAGATGGTAAGGGAATGAGAAAGATAGCCCCCTGGTTTCTTCCTTCTAACTTGAGTTCTATTGCTAGAGACAAATAAATAGTGACACTATTAAACTAGCAATCCTCCATCTTTAAATGCTTGGCTGGTAATTCCCCACCCCCTCTCCTCCAAAAATTAACTAATACTTGGTAGGAGACTACTTACTATATGTCCATGACTGAGTCAGGTACTGTTGGTGGTTAAAGAAATTAAGTCGCAACTTCAGGAAATTTACGTCCAAGCTTAGGGATGAAAATCTAATACATGCATGACAATGAGAAGAAAAGGTGTGTGCGGATAATGATGACAGGGCTGCTCAAGTTTAGGGTGAGGTGAGAGCCAGTTGTGAAGGAAAGTAGAATGGGGAAAGTTGTATTTAGGAGGCTGGAAGGCAAGACTTAGAAGGCAGGACATTCCTGGTGGAATTGAGTGGGCTAAGTGAAGATAAGACCCTGAAAGACCAGACGGTAAGCTCCTTGTCAGTTCTTCCCTATTTTATTGTGAAGAGGGTCCACTTGTACAGTGATTTTCTTTTTTAAGATTTCTTTTCGATGCTGACTCCTGAAGGTGTGCTTGACTGGTGAATTTGTGAGGTCCTGCTTCAACGTACTCCATTTGTAAAGGGCAGTGGAGATACACTTTTTTAATGCATTTATCTTAATTCTCTAAACTACCTTCAAGTTGGACTGAAAGGTATGGAAATAGAAAGGACAGACCTTATCATCTCAGGAAGATTTCCAGAGAAAGTTATTCTAGAAGTCTCACAGGCAAGGATTCAGGCCTTCTATTCCAGGATTAGGAAGCACAGATGGTACGTCCACAGTAATGGATGTGTTTAATAACACTCATTATCCTTCTGGGAGCAAGACTCAAAACAGCTCTACCTTTCCCTTCTTAGAGATGAAGATGATCAAATATTTAAGGCTAATACTTGCCTTTATCTTTGGTCATTGTTTAAGATTGGGAGGGAGGAGAAATCCCAATCTCAACCTGGGCCACTTTGAGAGCTTATTTCCATGTTCTAGCAGGGGAGTGCAGCTACTGATATACGCTTGACCAAAGACTGGTCCTCCTCCATCTGGGATGGTCATCCTCTTTGACCAAGCCCACAGCTTCTGGAGGGATACACATGGAGTGATAAGAGAGGGAAGGGACACATGCCTCATCAGCCAGATCAGCCAAATTAAGCCTAGTGATCAATGGGGTGACAGATGTCACAGCCAGATCGCCCTGACTTCCAACCTTGGCCACTTTGAGATGCGGATTTTTCTCTTAGACATTTAAGTAGAAAGGCCAGGTGTGGTGGCTCACATCTGTAATCCCAACATTTTAGAAGGCCAAGGTGGGAGAATCACTTGAGCCCAGGAGTTCAAGACCAGCCTGGAAAATATAGTGAGACCCCATCTCTACAAAAAAATTCAAAAAATAGTCCATTGTGATGGCAGATGACTGTAGTCCCAGCTACTTGGGAGATTGAGACAGGAGGATCATTTGAGTCCAGGAGTTCAAGGCTGCAGTGAACTGTGATTGTGCCACTGCACTCCAGCTTGGGCAACAGAGCAAGACCCTGTTTCTTTAAAAAAAAATGTTGGGGGGGAGGGGTATTTAAGTAGGAACAAGTAGGAACCAGGTAGATTTATGACAAATTACATCAAGCTACTGGGACATGGGAACTGAACGTGGCAGCAAACCCCTCTTTTATGTAGCCTAACTTATTGAAAAGAAGAACCATGCTGTGTGATCCCTTTGATGGTTGACTTGCCCTTGTCAAGATGGTCCAATAATGTTGCTGGCAACTCCGTTGACTGTTTCTGGTGAGAGTGGTCAGTTTGCACAAGTTGAAGGCAGAGTTAAGACACAAATGGGAAATAAAAAAAAATAGGAAAGACCCACACAGAAAAAGGTTAACACCCGGTTAACCACCCACAGAGATTTCCCCTACATCATCAAGTCCTAGAATGCCATTTTCAGCATACTCATTGCTTATCAAATAAATACTCAAAACCACGATTTAATAAAAAGAAGCATATGTCTTTCTCTTTACTAAATTAAATTGAATTAAAATTTATTTTTATTTGAAATATTTGGATGTTTCTTGAGATACGTGTTACTGAGGTGAAATGAACTGAGGCTTACTCACAAAGAGAAAAGGACCGCTCTTGCTGTTGAAAGATGAATAGCTCTAACTGAAGCATCCCATTGCCCATAGCCCAATGTACATTACCATATTACATGTTTTGAGAAGTCTTGCAGTGAAGAATTCTAGTTTACCAGTACATCATACATTACATGACAATAGGACATGTGTATTCAGGCAACATCTCTTCATGCTGTATAGAGTGCACTTTGAGAAATGTGCTGTGAGCTACATCATAATTCTTTGAATTCAACCTCACTCCTAGCACCTTGCACAGTGCTCAGCCTATAATAGGTGCTTGCCATGTATTTATAAATCCCTTTTTAAGGTGCTTTAGCACTCATGACCTTATTTGATCCTTGAAACACAGAGTTGTCCTCTTATAGACAAGGAAAATGAGGGACAAAGGATTTCAGTGTCCTGCCCAGGGATCACACAACTAGCAGTGGTAGAATAAGGATTCTAATTGATGTCTGCTCTCTCTAAAGTGTGTTTTTCATGCCACCACCCCAGAAAACATCAGGGCAAGAAGTATAAAGTCTTTGCGATACCATAAGAATGAGAGCTATTTAATGCTGCAGTGTCCTCTGCATCCCCATCATCTCCTAAGGCCCAGCATGAATGTTTCTGTAACAGGCTTAGTCTCATTTTGTTTTGTTCTAGTCTGTAATCTAAACAATGGCTAAATGGGGCATGTGATTTCCCATCTAATTTTTCTTACTTTACCTCCTTATTTTTCTGAAAGTCTTGGCTAATCAACAACTTGGGCTTTCATAGCAGGCTCGAGCTGTATTGAAGCTGGGTTATACCTGGTTGAAATGCTATGATACCAGTACAGATACACTGGGGTCTATGTTCCCTGAGCAAGGACAGTAGGGTGTACAAGAAATTCAGGGAAATAAAACATGATTTTGGGCCCACCAAAGAGAGAAATGTTGAAGATTCATGGGTTGGGAAGGCTATACTGAGCTTTGGTGAGGCAAGAAGACCAGAAAATTCCAACAGTATCAGTTTTTAGTCTTTTCTAGTCCCTTCCATGTTGTCTATGCATGTGAGCTTCCTCAAGTACTCGCATATCATGGTCTTCCCTAGCACAGTAGCCTGTATTGCCCGTAGCCCAGGAGGCACAGTGTACCTATGCCTGACCCTCCCAGATGATAGCACCCTGCTCTCTGCGCCCCTATCTGCCTGTCATTTCTCTATCCAGATTGGCATTCTCACTACCAACCTTCATCTCTGGCCCAAGCTCACCCAAACTGTGCCATCATTTATGCTGTCTCCTGGAACACTCTACTGTGGCCACTCTGCCTTTCTTACTCCTACCCATCCTTCAAAACCCAGATCTAGTCTAACTTCTCTGAAGTGTTCCCTCACAATTCTAGACCTCATTGATTCTGAGTCCGACTTAGGTGGTCTCCCCTTTGACTATATAAGGTGACAGAGCCCTGAACTAACACTTGACCCTTGCTCAGGTGCACTTGTCACACAAGGTAGATTTTAAGTTTATTGATTGCTATCATGTATCTTCAAGGTCCTGGGCCACCAATTCCTCGATTCCCTGGTGGTTATAGGGTCTGAGGCCCAAACAAGCACTCTAATTCCCCTTCAATCCTTGTTCATTTCGTAATGTTCTCCAGATAACCCTGAAGGGGAAAGCATTTCTATAAATGAATGTACAATCGTGGATGATTTCATTAGCAATTTCTAAAGACTGGTTATTATTACTTTTTTTAAGTACTTACTAAACATCAGCTATTTATACTAGGTACTTTACATAAATCATCTCCCAACAATTCCATGACATTAGGGAATTGAGTGAGGCTCAGAGAGGTTAAACAACTTGCCCAAGCTCACACTGGAACTAGTAAAAATGAGATTCAAGTTCAATGAAGAACATTTCATTGGTGGCAGCTGCCACTTCAGGTAGGAAGCTATTGATTTTCCATTCCAGCATCCTGATGCTGCAGTCGAAATCTTCCTTTGTTCCTCTAGCAGCTGGAAAATAGACTCTGCCTGTTCTGTGCCAGCCACTTTGAGGCAGAGGAGCTGGGCTTTGACAAAGGACCCTTGGAAGACCAGCTTCGGTCTGTGCTGCAGCTCACCCGCTCTACCTGCCTATGATCTGGAACCACTGTGGTTGCTTCCCTTCCTCCTGCCTCTTCCAGCTCCCTCCTCGTCCTTAGCCCCCAACCCTGCCATTAATGAGAATCAGAAGGAGAGAGAGTGAGGACTTGAAAGAGTAATTTCTTTCTTATTTATAGGTCTCCACTAGAGGACCAGAGGCAAGGAGTGTGGTCTCTACCCTGAAGCGAGGAGAAAGCCCTCGTAGGGGGGCTGGGTCCTGGCTGGGCTCGGCCTGTGACCCTTCGTGCCTTAATCTCCCCAGCTGTACAATTAGGTAAAAGTTGGTCTACAATGAAAGCCAGATGTTCCATCAGGAGCGAAGTCTCCTGGGCAAACAAATTAAATAATAAATAAATGCTTTCAGTTTTACTAGCAACTGGCCATTCTGTGCCTCCTCCCAGGCTCCAATTAGAGTACTCCTGCTGTCTTGTGGGGTTTTAAAACCCAAGCATGAATAAGAAAGAGTCCTGGAAAGCCAGAAATGTTTGCTAGTTTTGATTTTGATTTTTGTTGACTGTTGGCTTGGGTTTGGTTTCATGCAATGTCACAAGCCCTTTTTTTTGCAAATCATCATGAGTTTTAATTTCACATTCTAGTTTGAGGGAGGGGGTGGTTAACCGGGTGGTAACCTTTTTTGAGTAATTTTGGAGACATTGATCCAGGAACATCTAATGTGTGAAGGACCTGGGAGATTACAGAGACATAGTGTGATTTCTCTCAGTCTGCCTGATCCAACCCAAACCCAAGTCAGAAGGACTTGAGCTCCAGGAGAAGCACTCCTGAGCTTGGATATCCAACTGCAGCCATTCACTTGAGAATGTCTTTAAAATGTTTATATCTGCCTCCCTGCCTTAGCATTATGTTTGTAAGTAGTCATATTTGGTTGAGTAAAGAACTTGAAAGGCCTCAGACACATTACTGTCATTCATTCTTTTATTAGCAAGCTCATTCATTCATTCAACAAATATTTGTGGAGCACCTGTTATGTGCTCCACAGTATTCCTGGCATGGAGGGAGCAGTTGCAATTAAGAAGACTAAAGTTCCGGCCCCCTAATAATGGAAAATGGAAAAAAATTCCAATTTCATAACCTGTTTTGGCATTTAGGGGTCCAGTCATTTCCTTTTAAGTCTTTTAAAATTTTAAGGAAAACATGCATTGCCTGATTTAAAAAATGGTACAATTAGTGACTATCCTATGGCAAGCCACATTTGGCCAAGAGGGAGCTGAGCTTCCCCTCAATGCAGTTGTGACTCTCATTTAGTAAGCTCCTACTGTATGCCAAGCTTGGATATAAGCATTCCACATAAAATAAGACACCCCATTTTATTCTCACTGCTTTAAAGATGAGAAGACTGAGCCTGCAAGCACCCTACTTGTAAAAGCTCTCCCATTTCTGCTAGCTTCTAGGAAACACAAGGAACTGTCTGGGAGAAGTGATCATAATATCTATACATTTATTCAAAACCTACTATTTGGAAGACACTGAGCTGGCAACCCTCCATATGTTATCTTGTTCCATCCTCACAACACCTCTGTAAGGTTGATATTATGACCCCCCCGCATTTTTTTTTACAGCAGAGGAAGTAGAGGCTCCTCGGGGTGGTTATTTGCCCCATGTCACACAGCTAGTTAAGTATCCAAGCCAGAATTCATACCCAGATCTTTCTGATCCCCAAGTCAGCATTCTATCAGTTTCCTCTAAGTGTCATGTTTTATAAACAAAAGAGTAAAGGCTGGAACTAAGAAAACAAGTCTCGATGGATTTATTTAGCTCCCCTTAACTTTGTAAGGGCCTGAACTCTCAAGACATGCTGTTGAGATTCCCACATTCATCCCTGGAGGGCGATGACCTTCTCAAGGAGCAAAAGAAGATACTAAAGCCTAGAAGGATTGTGCTCTTTCCCTAAGGGCTCCTGGCAATTTCAAAGGCAGAGGGATTTCCCAGCTGTGTCATTGGTGGATTTCCATCAGAGATACTGAGTAGATACAAACTCTGGTCAGCATTTTCCTGGGTAGACCTGGATCGGGAAGGAGCTAAAGGAAAGTGACATTAGGGGATTCCCTATGCATCCATCCTTCTGTGTCCTTCTGCACAGCTCCAAATGCAGACACAGCTCTTGTGTTCAGGAAGGATAAGCCTGATTAGGATATGGGACTTTTCCTTCTTCATATCTTGCCTTGTTTTTTGTTTTGTCAAAATGCACACCTTCTAGTGAACAGCAATGATTTTTTTGACAAATGTATACACTCGTGTAACCACTACCATTATGGCCCATATAATTTCTGTCTTTCCTCTTCTCTCTCCTCCTCTTCCTCTCTTTTATTTTCTTCTCCTTAGATGATAATGTGTTTTCTTTGCATGAAAGCTGATGATCACAGATGGCACACCTTCTTGGGTAGTTGTCTCTTTTGCTTGCTTTTTTTCAATGTCTGTACTTGGCAAAATAAAAAGTTCACAACCCTAGGTCTGCAAATTTTACTAGTCTATGGAATCTAGAGAGCTATTTCTAGAAGAGGAGAAAGAGTTTGCTCGATTGGGAACATCAGAGAAAGTATGATGAAAAGGAAATGGTACTGTGGATAAGGACTCAATATTTTGATTACAAGATGACAAACTCTGAACAAATAAAGTGGACCCAAGGCAGGATCTGAACACCACTGTCTGCCTAAGGAGGGTTTAGGCAGTTAGTCCCCAAAGTATTCCCAGTTCCACCTCTGAGTTCCCAGGTGACCTTAGAAGTGGCTGCCCCTCTCTAAGCACATTTTGCTCATCTGTAAAGTAGAACTGGTTGGTTAAATTATATCTGTGGCTTGATTTTTCCTCTGGTAAGATCTGGATTAACTGGCACTGATTTCCCTAGAGCTGTTCAAGGTCTGAACTCTAGGCTAGCATTTCCAGCCCAAAACAAACACAGTTCTAAACATCAGGCTTCGAACAAGTTCTGTCTAAAGTTTCCCTCCACCTCTTTCTGGGAAGTAATCAAGGGGTCCTTTTTCTAGGAGACTGTAATTTGTTGAAAAACATTTGATTGTTGTATTGAAAGGTTGCACTGTACGTGTAAAAAGGTGTTTATGAGGTTTCGTACAGTATAGTTAATAAGCAACCAAGACCAGAGCCTTTATAACAGGGACCCTGGCTGCAAGCATCTATACCATGCCTTGCTGAGGCCTGTGAATGTATAATTACAGTGGCTGGTGGTCTGGAATATAAACCTAGGGTGCTTGCTGCAGGCCTGGAGGGCAGCCTTCTCCTCTATCAACGGTAGCACTTTCTGTACCTTTTTTAGGCCAGGCCCAATTATGTATCCTTACTCTTTCATTCCAACTTGTTGGACACCTGCAGATTCTAAACAGCAGGCTGCAAAGTTGGCCAAGCAAGGTGCATTTTTAGATACATTGGTAACCAACAGCCAGGCGGCAATCAGTCACAAAACCAGTTTTGGTGTTTGCTTACTTGTGTAGAAAAACTTATGGCTAAAGGACCAGCTAGGTCAAGCTATGATCAATTCTTGCCAGGAACAGGGAAACAGCCTCTTATGAAATCTCCCAATTTCTAGTTTGCCCTCACTCCCCAATCCATGCCCCACACCTCAGGGAGAGCACTCTCCTAAATATATAAGTCTGACCATGACTTTCCCTCTTTAAAACCTTCTGATGGCTTCCCCATTGTTCTCTAGGACAAAGTCCAGCCTCCTCGTGATGGACTCAAGGCCCTGCACCATCTTGTCTTCGCTGACTTCCCTGGCCTCTCTGCACCACACTCCCCCTTGTTCCTAGCCTCTTTTCCCACTGACCTTCTTTTCCTTCCCTTCCCTCTGATTCTCCATTTGAGTTTCGGCAGATGCTATTCCCTTGATCTGCATGATCCCTCTTCTCTCCCATCCTCCCCCAATACCTGGTCCCCTTCTCAGCTTGACAAATTCCTCCTTAGCCTTTAAATCCCAGATCAAATGGCACTTCTTCCAAGAAGCCTTCCCTGATCTCGACCAGGTCAAGTTCCTCTACTTGATTTATTTATTCTTCATTCCAAAATCATACTTCTAGAGTGCCTACTGTATGTCTGGAATTGAGTTTGCAGTTTACATGCAATAACTCACTTATGACACAGGTACTAAGAATATGGTCATTTAACAAATGAGAAACCTGAGACTCAGAGAGAGAAAGTTCTTGGCCCAGGCTGTGGGAACTGGCAAGCAACCGAACCCAAACCCCATAACTCCAAACACAAGCTCTTCTTCATGACATTTTACTCCTGAGTGGAGAAAAAGAAAGTCTAAATGATAGGGATAAAAATCAAAGATGTAAAATACCCCCTACAGTGTAAAATGAAAAATGTAGGAAGACTCCAGCGAAAGACACAGCCTATTAATAGTAATTGTTGACTGGTGATAGCTCTAGGAGGGCATTAATTTATCCTTTCAGTTCTTCTCTAGTTTCCTAATTTTCTATTGTGAGAGCCTGCGTCTCTTATGATGGAAAGATACTCAACTTTAAGAGAGATTTAAGTAAGCAAAAGGTCTTTGGCCTGAAATGTTACAACAGCTCTAGAATTTAAAAAAAGTTACCCACAATATCACCAGGCTAAATAAACCAACTCTTCTCAATATTGTGTTTGCCTTCCAGGGCTCATCTCTTAAAAATATTTTATTTATGCATAATCGTAATCATAGTGTACATTCTATTTTAGCAGTTTATTCTTTTCACTTAATATTTCATCCTGATGATCATGTAGATAGCACTACAATATTCCATCAAGGTGAACCTCAGTTTGGAGTCGTTAGTGGAATTCTGGAATTAACAAAGCCTCCAAGACTAGCACCATGTCTTCTATTAACACAGTCTGCTTGACTTTCATTATATTCAGTGATTTAGTTGTTCATTCCAGAAGTACTATTTGAGTGCTTACTTTGCACCAGGCATTTGCTAGATATTCTTTAACTTACCCATGCTATGTGACAACTAGCTCCAGCAGAAAGGAAAGCAATATATTTCTTAACAAGTCTTTAAGAGACAGTAGGAAACTTCCAATGTTTAAGGGGTATGCTATACAAGGCCAATAATTTTGGCTTTCAAGATTTTTCCCTCTTATTTGATACATTTTAAATGGTGGAATTAGATAGAACTTTGCAGTGAATAGAATTCTTTTGACTCCATTATCACCTTTAATTCTCCATCATCTGGAAAGTTGGAGGAATTCTCCACAAATGAGGAGACTGAGATCCCAAGAGATCATTTGGTTTGCTCAAAGTCTATTCATCCGTGAAAAAAAGGACCACACCACACATACTGTGTTTTGACTTGATTTTCTCACATATTAATAGGTCTTGGAAATATTTCTAAGCCAGAACACACCTCACTCAGTTTTTTAAATAGTTGCAATTTCTTCTGCAGAATGGGTAAAACATAATTAGTTCAACTTGTTTTCTATTGATAGAAATTCATGTTGTTTCAACTTTTTCATTATTCTAATTCTACAATAAAAAGTTCACATAATATATCTTTGAGTAAACTTGAGTATATTTCTGAAAAACCTGTTCTGAAATGCACATGGATCAGTGGGTATGCTTATTATAAAGTTTGACAGACAGTCCAAGTTAGGCGTCCCCTCTTATTGTATAATGACAACCATTTGCCAGCAATGGTGTCAGCTCATGAAACTATTGATTTTTAAAATTTTGCCAATATTATGAGACCAAGATAATAACTGACTGTGACTTCCAGTCTGCATTTTCCTGATTGCCAGTGAGTTAGCTTGAGCATTTTTTCATATGCATATACATCTTTCATGTTTCATCTAGGAAGAGCTTCCTGAAGTGTCTGGGAAAGCTCTCTATGAAGAGAGTCCTGGGGCTGGGGAAAGCTAAGACAGGCTTTACTCAGGGAGCTTATGGTCTCTGCAGTCAATCTAGATGATAAATTGAAGCCAGAAAAGAAGAATAAATTTTAAGATCAATAGATTAGAAATGGAGACAGAGAAAGAGAGGGAGAGGATAAGATTTAGGACATATCAAGCAGTTCATGAAATAATCCAAAAAGGCGAAGAAGGCTCTGGACACTCCTTTTTTGTGGTTCCCAGGATGCACCCTACGAGTGTACTGGGGACAACAACTCGTATGAGTTCCTCAAAGAGCCATACCAGCTTGGGCATGAAGCTTTAATATGAAAGTCTGAGTCAGGGGAGCCCAAGCAGATTCAGATGCTCCATGAAGTTAATGGAGCTTGATTCTCAGGTTCTCATATTTGCTTAGTAGGCCCCTTATCAGGCCCAGAGATGAGCCCTAGCAGTGAATTCACATAGTCTCATGTTTCTGTAAAAAACTTGTAAAATTAAATATTTGAACTTCAATAGGTTAAGGCTTGTCTTTTTCCACCCTGGCTTCCTCTCCAATATACTCTGCGTGTATTGAGCGGCCATGGACATTTTTTAGAAACTGATCAAAGGAACACTGAGTTGGGGGTACATTTAACTTGTATTTAGTAAGATACAGTTGACTTGTATTTAGTAACTTGTATTTACTAAGATATAGTTGAGGCAATAGAGTAGGGTCTGGAGGCAGGGAACCTAAGGCCAATTCAAGCTGACTTTCTACAACTAAGTAAAGTGGAAAACTCCAACTTTGCACGCAAAAGTAGCAAAAGGACCAGAGGCTACTCCGTTTGCAACCTTCCCCACTTTTTTCTGTGTCATAGATGAAAAATGGAAAGTACCTCTAATATAAAGTCTAAGCAACCAATCAGACTTACCTCGGGCATAATCTTTATATGCATAGGATTATAACCTTGTAACTTCACTTCAACCTCTAATTGGTCTTTTTCCACAATCAATCAGACATTCACATAGGGTGTAACTTTGTAACTTCACTTCAGCCTCTGATTCGTCTCTTTCTGCAACCAATCAGGCTGATCATGGGCCACCACTTTATTTACATAAGGTGTACACCAAGTAACCAATGGGAAACCTTTAGAAGCTATTTAAACCCCAGAAAATTCTGTAACCAGGGCTCCTGAGCATCTGTTCAAGCCTGCTTCCACCTTGTGGAGCACACTTTAGTTTTCAATAAATCTCTGCTTTTGTTGTTTCGTTCTTTCCTGCTTTGCTTGTGCATTTTGTCCAATTCTTTGTTCAAAACTCCAAGAACCTGGACAACTTGCAGTCAAGACCCTCCATGGGTCTTGTAACATAGTTACCTGTAACATAGTTACATAGTTACGAGTAACATAGTTACCTGTCTTATAATGTCCACGGACAGTAAGTTGTTGCTAGTTGCCTCTGTGTGAGTGTGGCTTCAAGAACACTCCTCATACCCACATGGCCAACTCATCTGCATAATGATATGAAGGAGTCAGCACAGAGACTGTGTGGGAACAGGAATGTGTCCCGAGGTACTTGGCTTCAGAATTTGAGGGATAGAAGAGAAAAAAGAAGTTTGAGAGATAGAAGGACAGAAGAGAAGCTATGAAAAATTCTATGTTCATCACATATGTGCAATTATAAGCAGAAACTTCTGTTCACATTGATTCTTAGTCAAAATAGAAGTTTTTTCCTGTCAGAATATACTTAGTAAAGTAGCATTTTTTGACTCTATAATTATAAACCCACCATAATTTTTATGAAAATCCATGAAATATAATTTATCAGAAATATTGTGTGTGAGAGATGCAAATCTGTATCCTTCAGTGAGTACATCTAACTGTGAAATTGCATGTTTTATGCATCCCAAGTATCATATTTTTATGACTTTTGATCAACTCTACTAGAGGAAAGACTAAATTATCTTTCTCTTCTTTCTTTAGGAAATATTAAAAAATCATCATCATAGGAAGAAGCAAAGAGTGTGACAGCTAAAATTGTAGGAAAAAGTCACTGTAGAGATATATCAAGCAGTTAATTAATTAAAATATTATTTTAATTTTTTTGGATATTGCAGTTTATTAATATTGTCAGCTTTTGGAAATCAGTATTGCCATAATTTCTTTTCTTATTCTAAATAAACATTATTTTTATGCCTGTGCATCCTTTTACTTGATAAGGGCTCCAAAATGGAAATACTCTGCAGGCCCCACAATCTATTAGAGATTAGAGGGCCTGGAATTGGTCTCAATGATTTTTTTTTTTTTTTTTTTTAATGCAGATGAATCCTCACCATATTGCCCAGGCTGGACTCAAACTCCTGGGCTCAAGTGATTCTCTCACCTCAGCTTCCCTAGTAGCTGGGACTACAGGTGTGCATCACTGTAGGATGCCCATTTACTTTAAGAACTTCTTTACTCCAGACTGTAAGCACAAGAAAATATGGGTTTATGTTTTCTTTTGTTTAAACTCTTATATTACTAATACACCTTCAGTGATCAGTGTAAAGTAAGCACTCAATAAACATTTACTGCATGAATGAATGACCCCTTCTCATTCTAAGATTATCCTCCATGATTCCTTTGTTTCCTATGACAGATCCCATTGTTATTCAAAAATATTCACTATTTTCCCTACTCTCACTGCCATAGGAGCAATACACTTTCCCACTCTGCTGATATTGAGCATGGCCATGTGACTTGCTTCGACCTCGTGGTGGGAGGAATACACTGACTGTTCTTCAGCTAGTCTGCTGATCCAAGGAGATGAGTGGGATAAACCTGAACCCAATCTGCAGCCTTTGGGCCTCTGAGCATAACTGGAGGCAGACTTTAGCCCTGTTTCCTCGTTTTTGTCTTCTGTCTAAAATGTAGCCAGGAAATCATACCTCTCTTCAAGCAGACACATGGGTAGGGGTAGGATGAACTAGCAAAAGTGAGAGGCAAGAAAAACAGCCTTGCAATGCAACCATTTAGACAAAGTCAAATATAGATTTAACAACTAATTATAGGAGAAAGCTGCAAAGTGCGTTATAAAATCAAGTGTTTGCACAGAAACATTTTTGCTAGAAAGCAAAGTGGTAGCTCATTTGCATGTTTGGTATTGTTAGCATACAAAGGAGCTGAACTGCTAAAATTAAGATAGTGAGTTGTTTGAAAACCTCATTTTAAAATAGAATAAATCACACCACAGACAGATGTTTAAGAGGGTGCCTGATGTGGGGAGAGCTGGCCTCCAGTGTGAGGCTTGGCGGCATTTGAGACTTTACTCCAGAAAGGCCAATCCCAAGCTCTTCCGGGAACATCAGGGAGCCAGGAGCAGGAATGTGGGAAGCTCAGCATCTGAGGCTTCCTGGCGTGGCATTATGGTTGAGACTTTACAGTCCAAGACTAGTCCAAGAGAGTGAATGTCAAAGCTGGCAAGTCACCAGGGATAAGAAATTGAGATGGAGCAGGAAACCCTTTTCGGATCCTGTCGGTACTCCCCACCCAAGCATAAAAACAAAGGAAAATCTTGATTTCCTTTGAGGTAAATTCCAGGCACCTACCTAGCCCTGAGAACTCAATGAGCAACTTAATAAGCGAAAAAGTGGTAGTACCTTGAAACAATAGCCAAGGAAGTTGAAGTCACTGCATGTTTGGTTCCCCTATAAAAACTAAAGATTACATCTCAGCATATGTCCCTGAGTTGTTTGTCAGAAACCCAGACACTCACTAAATGGATCTGCTGGCACATAGACTTCAGATAAGAGGGAACTGAGGACAGAGCTCTAACCTCTGATTTCTGTGCAGAAAACCTTTGAATGTACCCATGACCTGTGGGCCCCTGTTTTAAGGTGTTCTGTTGTTAGGCCAAAGCAATGTAGACCCTTCATGTATTGACTTTAGACTGCCTGTAACCTCTGCCTTCCTGCCTTTAGAAACCTTTGCCTGAAAATCACTGCAAAGAGACGAGAGGGACCTGTGTCTTAAGCATGAGCTGCCTAATTCTCCTCGCTTGGTGCCCTGCAAATACATGCCCTCCTTTCTCTCGCTGCAGACCTCAGTGTGAATATTTGGCTTTACTGTGCCAGACGAGTGACCCTAGGTTGGTTTGGTAATAAAATGGCTGTGTGCCAGGTGTATGTCAGTGGTTCCACATGCAACAGGAAGAGGCAAGGCAGGCTCTTGGGGCACCCAGAATGTCATGGGCTCCCAAGCTTGGGGGCTGCCCTTGCACTTGCTTGGCCCTGTGAGGGAGCACCTCCCTTAGCTCACAAATGCTAGTCTTGGCTCAGACATTCAGGATCAGTTTTTACCCTCACCCATCTTTGTCAGCTAAAACATTATTATCTTTATTAAAATCCTGAAGGGGTTTTAGGATTTGGAGGATAGGAGAGGTTCCAAAATGTCACCAAAGTCCAATGGACAATAAGTGGGTTGGCTCTGGCACAACCCAAGTCTCACTGCAGGGATTAGTCGCATCAAACTTCTGAAATTACCCCAGTGTGGTGGGGCACGTGCCTGTGGTCTCTCCCAGCTACTTGGGAGGCTAAGGTGGAAGGGTTCCTTGAGCTCGTACTTGTGTCACTGCACTCCAGCCTGGGCTGGAGACCCTCCAGAATGAGAACTTGCCTCAAAAAGCAAAAACAAACAAAACCAAACCAAAAAAACCCACTTTTCTATTGGCTGCTTTACTGCGAAGAAAATGTGTGAACATACATTTCCATCTATGCCTGCTTATTTGTGTAAAAGCATATGCATGCACAACTATATTATCTGCTTTATATAGCATGCCCAGAAATAGAGTAATACAAATGAAATAAAGAAAAAAATAGAAATATTATTTTCTTCATATACCAAAATTGGTTATTTTGCATTTTTGAGGGTGTGATAATTTCCCTGCATTGGAAAGAAGTGCTTAACTACTATGCCTTTCATTCTTACTTCTTCTAGGCTAGGGGAACCTTTATTATAAGAGTTCACAGAACCCAGTCCCTCATTTTTATTAATGTACACTATATTACTTTCCTATTTTTGTTATAACA
This sequence comes from Rhinopithecus roxellana, assembly GCF_007565055.1. Taxonomy (NCBI): domain Eukaryota; kingdom Metazoa; phylum Chordata; class Mammalia; order Primates; family Cercopithecidae; genus Rhinopithecus; species Rhinopithecus roxellana. Next base: position 11,890,301 of record NC_044568.1, read on the forward strand.
AATTACCATAAACTTAGTAGCTTAAAACAATACATATGTATTCTTTTGCAATTCTGGAGGTCAGAAGTCCAAAATCAGTTTCACTGAGCTAAAGTCAAGGTATAAGAGTGTGAGTCCTTCTGGAGGAAGGATCCATTTTAGCCTGTAGGGGCCACCTTTGCTCACTGGCTTATGGTCCCCTTCTTCATTTTCAAAGTGGATCAGTCCAATCATCACATGTTCTTCTCCTCTGACTTTGCGTCTCTTGATGATCCTTCTGATTACATTGAGCCCACCCAGATAATCCAGGATAATCTACCCATCTAAAGACCTTTAACTAAATCATATCTGAAAAGTCATGTTTGCCATATAAAGTAGCATTCACAGGTTCAGAGGATTAGGATGTGAAGACATATGTGACAAGTCATTATTCAGCCTACCATAACATCTCCCAGAGTTCTTGCCTAATCGTGGCTTTCTGTAGATTCAAATCTCCACAAGAACAGAGGTCACCACCTAGAGTGACCAACTGTCCTGCTTTGCCTGGGACCTTACTGGTATTTGCCCTAAAATTCCCATATCCCTGGAAGTGTTTCATTTCCAGGCACACCAGGATGGTAAGTCCTTTTACTCCCACCTGCAGGTGCAATGCCTTATTCAGAATGCACACTTATTGAGGGTTAAATTGACTCTCCTTCAAAATCTCTCTAGACTTTTCTAACCCTTTTAACTCTTCTCTCTGGCCCAGGTCATCCCAGAATCATGAACATTCATCCAAGTGCTAAATTCATTTTATAGCCTTTATATTCCTATATATATATAGCACTATGTATATATGTCCTATATACATAGCACATATACAAATTAATTGTTTTATGAAAGCAAGTCCTGATGTTCTGCTTAACATATTAAACCCATGAAACCACACATTAAATGTCTTCAATTTGTATCCTATTTAATACCTAAAACAATCCTAACAGTCCTAAATCTCAACAAAAATTCAGAGTAGGTATATTCTGCCTTGCCAGCAGCACTTACTCAAGATAGCTACACAAAACTGCCAAGGAATAAAGTGGTAAATGGAGATAGAAAAGAAAGCAGAGTGTGAGGGTCTTAAATGGTGACAAATTGTTGGAAGTGGTAAATTCAAAGCCATTGCCTAAAACAGCAGTACCCAAACTTCAGTAATTTTTATAGTGTTTGAAATACTGTGCCATATCTGCATCAACTGTACTATTATTCTCTTACCTTCACAACAATTCATTTTTTTGAAGCTTAAATACATTAACAAAACCAAAATATTTACTAAAGTTATAGTTTTTTCCAATAGACATAATGATAAATATGAGATTATTGGAATGAAAATCTTTGTTTATATGAGTAATAGTTATCTATTTTCTGTGTAATGAGTTACCCCAAACCTTAAGGACTGAGAGCAACAACATGTATTATCTCACCATGTCTGTGGGTCAGGAATTCAGACATGGCTTAGCTGAGTCTTCTGGCTCAAGATCTCTCAAAGGTTGCAACTGAGGTGTTAGGGCAGCTCTTGTCTCAAGGCTGGACTGGGTGAGGACCTGATACCAAGCTCACTCAGTGATTGTTGGCAAGATTCAGTTCTTCACTGGCCATTGACCAGAGGTCACTTCCATTCCTTGCCACATGGACCTTTCCATAGGGCAGCTCATAGCATAGCAGCTGGCTTCATGAAACTAAGCAAGTGAGAGAGTGAGAGAGGGTACACTTACTAGACGATGAGCCAAACACATCTTGGAAGTGACATCCAAGCACATTGGAAACAAGTCACATTGCCCCAACCCAAAACTTAAAAAGAGGGGATTATCCAAGTGTGTAAATACCAGGAGGCAGGAATCATTGGAGGCCATATTTGAAGTCAGTCTACCATAATATTCCATCTGAAATCCACTTGCTTACTCTTCAGGGTCTGTGTGTACTGCACTTTGACAATCCCTCAAATTATGGATGCAATAAGTTGAACTTGGCACAAGTTGCAATGGGGTGAAAGAGATTTGGGGAGGTTCAGGAGGGAAAGAGTGCAGTATAGCCACAGAAACACGGATGTGTGACAAAGAGGGTAAGTGAGAGGCTGCATGCAAATCAAATTGGTTAGCTGGAGTGGAGGAATCACACTAGAAAAAGATGAGGCTTGAGAGTTTTCTGAACCAGGAGAAAAGCTCAGAACTATTTAGCCAGGCTCCACCCTTCCACTGTACATGTCAGCTTCACCTCAGTGGAAAGCTGAGTAATAGCTTCTTCGGTTACAAAGAAAATTATTTTAGATAGATTTTTTACAGGTAGCATTTGATAAAGGTGGATTTGATATAAAATCTTCAGACTTGGATGCAGATTTTTCAAACTCTTCTTTGCTGCTCTCCTTATACTGAGAACTCCTCCTATTCCTTAAGAATCAAAATCTTATCCAGTTCTCTAGAGCAATGGTCAGCAAACTACAAGAGCCAAACCCGGCCAGCTACCTATTGGTTTATGACTTAAGAGTTAAGAATGAGTTTAACATTTTAAAATGGTTACATTTTAAGTGTTTATACAAGTTCCTACACAATAGCTTTAATTTTGCCCCATAAATAACATAGCCTAAAATATTTATTATCTGGCTGTTTAAAAAACGTTTGCCAGTCCCTGCTCTAGAGTTCCCCAAACCCCTGCCCAGCACAAAAAAGGGGATCAAAAAGAGTGAGCTATGTCGTTGTTTTATTTTTTGAAGAGAGAGAGAGGAAGAGGGGAAGACATGGAAGGCTGAAGGGCAGATCCAGGATGCACAGTTCTCTAGGGTCCAAGCCCATCTTTACCTGTGCTGCTTCATATACGCCAGTGCTGGCACTTGTGGATGCTGTTTCCAGATTTACTGTCTTTCAAATTATCAGAATCTCTAATGAGAAAGAAGGTGAAATATTCCCTAGGTTGAAAAATAAACATCACTTAACCCAAACAAGAAATAAGAAGCACCCCTGACTTCAAAATGTGTCCCACTCTCAGGAAACTATTGTGGTAGTGATGTAAGGGGAAATGGAGCGGTGCTCAACACAAACCTTTAGTTTAAGAAACAGAGGGGAGGGAGATGGAAGAGAAACAGGTCTCGAAAGAGAACCAAGGGACCCACAACTCAATAGAAAGAGACATAAGCAAAAAGGTTACACATATTTTTTTCCCTTAAAAAGAATAAGGCACAGAAATTTCGACATCTTCAAGAATAGAGAATGAGATTTGAAGGCTTTCCCATAGAGTTATGTTTGCAGCAACACTTTGGGTGACTTGTCATTAAAAATCTAATAGAATAAATTTGAAAACCCCAGAGACTTAGAACCTATGGCAGAATTATCAATCCATTGGCATGAAGGGATCAGACTGAACTATATGAGACAGAGAAAGTCTTTCTATCCCATAACACAATAATAACCTATATCCAAGAGTAGAAAAGACACCAGTGGAAGAAGCATTTGGCTTTCTCGACCTCAGAGGCCAGCCTTTCCAGCTGGTGTCATATCACATCCTTCATGTGTCAATGAGCAGCTTGAAGACACTCTTTTTAAAATTTTTTTGTTGTTTTTCTGAGACGCAGTCTCATTCACTCTGTCACCCAGGCTGCAGTGCAGTGGCGCAATCTAGGCTCACTGCAACCTTCACCTCCCGGGTTCGAGCAATTCTCTTGCCTCAGCCTCCTGAGTAGCTAGGATTACATGTATGTGCCACTATGCCCAGCTAGTTTATGTATTTTTGGTAAAGACAGGGTTTCACCATGTTGACCAGGCTAGCCTCGAACTCCTGACCTCAAGTGATACACCCACCTCAGCCTCCCAAGGATACTCATTCTTAACATCCTACAGTGCTTCTTAGAATTGGGTTGGAACAAATGAATACATTAATGAACATGAGTGAGTCGCATTGCCCCAGTCATTGATACCCTAGTTATTGGGTTTTTAAGCATCAGGAGGCTTTAATGTACCTACCACTGAAAACCCACATCAAACTGATAATAAAATAAATGTGTTGGTTCACCTAGAGAAAAAGCACCATAGTGTTACACTTCAGCCATAGTTTTATCAGGGATCTGCCTCCATTTCTCCATACCTCTCTCACCTTTGCCCTTCCTTGTGTGTCAACCACGACATCTGTTTCCCTTGTGGTTGCAAGTGTCCATCAGCAGGAGCTGGAGCTAGATGCTCCACCACAGAGTGAGACACCTTTACTTCCCACAAGCATCTAACAAAGCTCTGAGCGCCTTTCTGACCTCACCATTTTAGAGGACAGGTCCGTTCATGAACCAATCACAGTGCAAGAGGGTGATGTGCCTCTGGCTGGTGTAGACCATCCAGGGTCTACTTCAAGATCTTAGAGAAGATCAGTCTCACCCAAATCACAGTACTCACTGGGGAGGAAGGATGGAGTTGCCATGGATTAGCAACTTCAGCATGTGTTTCTTCTGTTGGCCAGGTGAGAGGCAAGGGAAGCCTCCTTTCTCCTTCTTTTGTTTTTCCTCTCCTACAGATGCATATCTTGTTTACTTCGAGTTGGGTTTAACTTCCTGGAACTGTGGAGCAATAGAAACTTTCACTCCCATGCTCCTCACAGGCCATGGAAACATATCCTCCCTTGCCTCCAGGACTCAAAAATGAACTGGTTAGTGTGGGAAAGTATTCTGTTTCAAAAGCAGTGGCCTAGAGTAGACTTTCTCAAAGTGTAACCCTGAACCCTTGGGCACTAGAAATGTCTAGGATTCTTGAATAAAAGGAAGGACTGAAAAACTGAACTCTACGTCTCACATGTCAGGGTTCGGTAAACCATATTTCCGACACAATTCCCAAGTGATTTCACCTACTACACTTTTGAGAATTTGGGGTTTTGAAAATAAGAAATATATTGTATTGATAAAGGGGCCTTTGACATTTGCCACTGCCACCATCACCATGATGTTCAAAAAAGTGGCTTCTTACCTATTACCAACCAATCCTTACCATATCACTGAGGGACAAAGCAGGAATTGTGATATCCATTTTCATAAAAAGAAGCAGAAGACCAGAAAAGAAGCACAATACAGGTTAGCAGGGTGATTGACCTTTCAATAGTAACCATTGTGTCATTAATATTGCTTAAAGTCACATGGTTAACAGGCAGTTTACATTTCTGGCCAAGATAGATAAAGTAACAGATTTACCCTTCTGCTTGAACAATCAAAATAAACAGACAAAATATATGAAACAATGGTTTTCAAGACATTGGACGTAATAAAATAAAAGACAGTTGGCTGGGCACAGTGGCTTATGCCTGTAATCCCAGCACTTTGGGATGCCAAGGTAGACGGATCATTTGAGGCCAGGAGCTCAAGACCAACCTGGCCAACAAGGTGAAACCCTGTCTCTACTAAAAATACAAAAATTAGCCAAGCGTGGTGGCTCACACCTGCAGTTCCAGATACTCGGGAGGCTGAGGCATGAGAATTGCTTGAACCCAGGAGGTGAAGGCTGCAGTGAGCTGAGATCACACCACTGCACTCCAGCCTGGGCGACAGGGCAAGACTTAGTCTCAGAAAAATAAAAAATAGAAAAGAAAAAAGAAAGAAAAACAAGCCAAATGGGCCTACAATTGGCCCAGCTTATTGCCTTGAGAGGTTTCCAGGCCATGGCATGGAGAAATAAAACTCAGGGAGAGCCCAGCACACTCCTTGAGTTGAAGAAAGGGAAAGGGAGCTGAGGGTCTAGGGACTCAAGAAGGCTAAAGTCCACAGGACATAGTAACAGAGACAAGAGAACTGAACACAGCAAAGCCTGGAGCTCTTCCAAGAGTCCCCTCTGAATATTCAGCATAGTAGTGATTTGTGCATGCAAGTGAGGAAACTATGCAAATAACCATTCAATTAGCGGATTAGAGGGAAGAATGTCGAGTGCTTGCACAGGGTTGTGCACCACCCCTGTTCCCACAGCCCAGAAAGGAAAATCTCATAATTCGTGAAACACTAGGTAGAATACTCAGGAATTGGGAATAGTATTGGCTCAGGAATGGGGAATAATTAGCCTTAAAATAAGTACTGCTCCTGACCCACCTAACAAATGATATAGAAATAAAAGTTGGGTTCAAAAGGAACAAGCTGTTTCTAAGTAACTCAACTGTATCCCATAACAAAAGGCAAGAGTATTATTAGGAATACAAAAATATCCAGCACTCAGAGATTATCAGGCATGCAAATTGAAAACACACTGTGATCTTTCTACATACCTATTAGAATGGCTAAAATGAAAAAGATTAATCAGGCTAAGTGTTGGTGATGATGTGGAGGAACAGGAACTCTCATGTCCTGCTTATAGAATTGTAACCACTTTGAAAAACAATTTGGCAGTTTCTTAAAAAGACGAACTTGTGCCTACCATATGACCCAGTCATTTTATTTCCAGGAATTTACCCAAAAAGAAATGAAAGTATATGCCCATACTAAGATTTGTCCACAAATATTCATATGGGCTTTATTTGTAATAGCAAAAAGCTAGAAACAATCCAATGTCAATCAACTGTTGAATCAATAAACAAATTGTAGTGAATCTACATGAATTAGTATTATTCAGCAACAGAAAGGAATAAACTGTGGGTGCATGTTACAACAGTTATGAATCTCATAGTAATTATAGAATGAAAATATATCACACCAGAAAGATTATGTGTGGTATGGCTCCATTTACATCAAATTATAGGAAATAAAAACTAACATACAGTAACAGAAATGAAATCCGTGGATGTCTGGGGAGGAGGGTGATGAGGAAGAGACTAAAAAGAGTCATGGAGAAACTTTTCGGAGTGATTAATTTGTTCATTATGTTGATTATGGTAGTAGCTTTGGGAATGCATACATGAATCAGCATTTATCATATTATGATATAAAAAATTTATAAATGCATAAACTGCACAATTTATATATGTGCAGTTTATTATATGTCAATTATGCCTTAGTAAAACTGATCTAAAAAGTTGCATATGAAAAAACTCAATATTATAAATCTGTCGATTCTCTCCAACTTGATCTATTTTGACACAATCCCAATATAAACTCCAGCATGCTCTTTTGTAAATATGAAGAAACTGATTTTAAAGTTTATACTAAAAAAGCAAAAGACTCAAAATAGCCAAGACAATGCTGAAAATTAAAAAAAAAAAACAACAAAACACAAAGTTGGAAGAAAGATGTTACCCAACTTCAGGACTTACAATAAACCTACGGTAATCCAGACAGTAAAGTATTGGAAAAAGAATAGACATATAAATGAATGGAACAGAATAGAAATTCCAGAAATAAACCCACACTGATATAGTCAAATGATCTTTGACAAAAGAGTAAAAGAAATTCAATGGAAAAAAGATAGAAGATAGTCTTTTTAACAAATGGTACTTGGAACCATTTTGACTTCAACATGCAAAAAAAAAAAAAAAAAAAAAAAAAAAAAGAAGACAAAAGGAAGAGGAAGAAGAAAGGAAGGAACAAAGGGAGGAAAGGAAGAAGAAATAATTTCAGCACAGAACTTACACCTTTTACAAAAATTAACTCAAGATGGATTATAGACCTAAATGAAAAACTCAAAGCTATAAAACTTTTATCATTTCTGAGTTTTCTTGTGGAAAAAATCATTATAACACTTTGAGAAGATAACACAGAAGAAAACCTAGGTGACTTTAGTTTTGGCAATTCATTTTTTGATATAGCACTAAATGCACAATCAATAAGAGGATAAATTGATAAGCTGGACTTTATTAAAGTTAAGAACTTCCGCTTTGTAAAAGATAGTGTTATCAAAACAAAAAAGACAAACCACAGAGAAAACCTTTGCAAAACGTGTACCTGATCCAAAATATACAAAGAACTTTTAAACTTTTAAACAAGAAAAGAAATAAACAGCACAATCTAAAAATGGGTAAAAGATCTGAACAGACAGCTCTCCAAAGAAGATACACATATGGCAAATAAGCATATGAAAACGTGTTCAACATCATTTATCTTTAGGGAGATGCGATTTAAATAAACAGTGAGATACCATGGAATATTTATTAGAATTAGGATGTTAAAATTCAAAACACCGAATACACCAAATTCTGGGAAGGATGTGGAGCAAGAGAAACACTTCTTCATTTCAATGAGAATGCGGAAAGAACAGCTATTTTGGAAGACAGTTTGGCAGTTTCTCGTGAAGCTAAGCATAGCCTTGCCATATGATCCAGCAATTGTGCTCCTAAGTATTTATCCAATTGAATTAGAAACTTTTGTCCACACAAAAATATGCACATAAATGTTTATAGATGCTTTATTCACAACCATCAAAAACTGCAAGAAACTAAGATGTACTTCAATGGGCAAATAAATCAACTGTGGAGCATCCATGATCTGGAATATTATTCAGTAATAAAAAGAAATGAGCTATCAAGACACACACAGACATGGAGGAAATGTAAATGCATATTGTTTAGTGAAAGAAGCCACTTTGAAGAGATTACATACCATTTGATTCCAATTATAGTACATTCTGAAAAAGGAAGGATTATAGAAAAAGTAAAATGGTCAATGATTGCCAGGAGTTTGAGAGGGAAGACAGAGGGATAAATAGGTGAAGCACAGGCAGAGTGGTGAAACTATTCTGTGTGATACTGTGAGGGAGGATGCCTGACATTATGCCTTTGTCAAAATCCATAGAACTTTACAGTGCAAAGGGTGAATCTTCATGTATACATATTTGAAAAATATTTAGGAGGTCAGGGGATCCCAGGAAGAAATGCAAACTGTGATAAGAGACTCTAACTGTAGTACAAATGTCTGAAATAACATCACTAGAGGGGACAGGGGTAAAGGTACTGATTGTAAGTTTGGAAATGAATAGGATCTGTAAGATTAAAGGCAAGAGGAACTGCACATAAGCACTGTACTCCCATTGATAAAGTTGTTTCTCATGGGGGACTAGATTAACAATTTTTGATAATGCTACACGTGTATACTGGAATATTGTAATAGGGATTTATATAAGTATGGGCAGGAAACCAGAATGATCTATATGTTTATAAATCAGAGTCAAAGACCTCAGCGAGAACTCATTTATCTCAAAACAGAGATGATAACATATAGAAATATTTATAGATTTGCATACACATATACATGGGTATTATACACACATACACAGTATTTCTTTGCTCTATTAGCTAAGAGGATCTAGATTCAAAGAAAGCTCAATAGCAACAAACACACTTATTGGCCAGTTCTTGGTTCCTAATATTATTCTCCAATAAAAATAACCAGAGTTTCTTGAAACAATGCCTGACTGTAGGACTGGAGTGAGAAATAAACAAGATGAGCTAGGAACATCTTATAGTGCTAGAAAATAAGGAAGTCTTTAAGAACAATAATGCCATATCGATGAAGGTATGTCAAAGGGGTACAGGAGCCAACAGAGAGGGCCCAGTAGTCAAAGCTGAAACAATCTGAGCAACAAAATAAACAAGGTAATATTAAGTTATAACCCAAAATATGAAATAAATATTCATGAGTGCATACTAATATAAATATGTAATTGTATAAACTAATAAAAGTGGAAGAAGAGGCAAGTCTTCCATATGACAGAATTCCAAACAAATTACTTAAATACTCCACCCTCAAGGAGGGAGTACATAACTACCCATGCCTTAAGGGTGGGCTACACACAGTGACGTCCTTCTATAGAGTATGGAAAGGAGAAAGTAACTTAACGGTGGAGAAATGTGACTAACACCGCCTATGCCAGGTGACCAAGGTCAACACCAACAGTGATAAACCACCTTGATGTATGATGTATCCTTGATATGATCTGATTGAAATGGCACTTTTGCTCTGTAATCCTCTTTCTCAAAAGCCATAGCCTCATCCAATCATGAGAAAAACATCAGACAAATTCCAATAGAGAGACATTGTACGATATATCTGACCAGTGTATCTTAAAGCTGTCAAGGTCATCAAAAACAAGGAAAGTCTGAGAAACTGTCACAGCCAAGAGGAATCTAAGGAGACATGATGACTAAGTGTAATATTAGTCCTGGATAGGATCCTGGAACAGAAAAAGGAGATTAGGTAAAAACTAAAGAAATTAGAATAAACTACAGATGTTAGTTAATAATAATGTATTAATATTTGTTGATTAATTGTAAAAATATATCACACTAATATAAAATGTTAATAAAAGAACTGTGTGTGTATATGTGTGTGTGCGTGTGTGTTTGCGCACATGTGTGTGCGCGCACGTGCGTGTGTGTGTGTGCATGGTAATAGAAAAACGCCCTGGACTATCTTCTCAATTTTTCTGTAAATCTGAAACTGTTTTAAAGGGTAAAATCTTGCAGGATGCAGGGGCTCATGCCTGTAATCCCAGCACTTTGGGAGGCCAAGGCAGGTGCATGCCTTGAGCCCAGGAGTTCAAGACCAACCTGGGCAACTTGGCAAAAACCTGTCTGTACAAAAAAGCACAAAAATTAGCTGGGCATGGTGGTATGCACCTGTAGTCCCAGTTACTGGAGACGCTGAAGTGGAAGGGTTGCTTGAGCCTAGGAGGTTGTGGCTGCAGTGAGCTATGATTGCACCATTGCACTCCAGCCTGGGCAACAGAGCGACCTTGTTTCATAAAGGAAAAAAGGTAAAATCTACCAATTAAAAAACAAAGTCACACGATTTGTGAGGTCCAGAGATGAGGCCCAGGTCCTAGATGTCTAGACTCTAAGACCAGGGTCCTTCTATTACGTAAAAGTTGCCCTGCCTTTTGCGATTAGTGACTAACATGAAATATTTCAGTCGTGGCCAGTACTACCTGGGGATGAGTTGGAGACCCTGCCACCTAAGTCACTTGAAGCTGGGCCAGTTCTGTGTGTCTCGCCTGTGTCTCCGAATGGTTAACATCGCTCACATGCAGGAGAGGGAAGGGGCAGGTTTACCTCCTACAGAGTTTATGGAAGCCCAGGATCTCATACCATATACAACTTTAGCCTCATGTTTATGTCTGGGAATATATTAAATGCCATCTGCCGAACCATTTGCCATGTTATAAATTAAGGCGACATCAACAGTGCTGTAACACTAAGGAGCACTCTGCTGTCTTCCAGTTTGATATTAAATGGGTTTTGTTACCAAACTTTCTGACAAACATGAAAAGAACAGTTGCAAGCCTTCTGGAGCAGCAGATGGTCCCGGAGGCTTCCCAACACAGGCTCTCTGTGAAAGTTCCAGGGTTTACATTTTCTCTGCTGCAAAGAGTTGGCTGTGTTATGGTAGCTACAGAGGAGTCAAACACTACTGTGGAGGAAGTTGAAGCCTGGTCCTGTCGCTTTCTTGCTATGTGAACTTGTGTAGGTTATTCAACATTTTAGAGTCTGTTTTCTTACCTGTAAAATGGGGATAACAACGCCAAATTTAGAGCATTGTTATGAGACTAAAATGAGAAAACTCAGTCTTTCTCTAGTTGTATTTGACACACAGTGACAAATATATTTTACACTGTAACCTAGTGTGCACACATGTGCACATACACACATCCACACACACGTAATTAAAACAGAGCTTTCATCAAACCAAACTAGTCCTTGTGATGGATTATACACTTTAATATTTTCCACTGTAACAACATTTATTCTAGTCTATTATGTTGTGTTCTCTTCTATTTCACAGGCAACCCAGTAAATTAATTTAGACCTACTAAAGGCTTACAATCTCCAGATTAAAAAACACTAAGCTGGTATGTTTAAACAGGTAAAAAAGTGCTGATGAAATTTTGTTTG